>NW_024581117.1:4646047-4775797 GCF_017639235.1 Corvus kubaryi
CCCGGGGGCTGCGCGGGGCAGCGGGGGCCGGAGCTGGGCGCCGCGGCGACAGGGGCGAGCGGGGCCTCCGGCGCGGCGCGGCACCTGCCCCTGGCCCCGCGGGCGGACAGCGGCACCGCCTGCCCCCGCGGCTGCTGCTGATGATGCTGCAAAACGCGCGGGGCGGCGGGGGCAGGTGGCGGAGGCTGCGCTCCTATTTGTGGGGGCCGGGCGGCCGCTGCCCGCCGGAGGGACGGCGAGCGGGCGGCGAGGGAGCCGCAGCGAGCGGCGGTGGCGGGGCTCAGAGCTCCGCGCTCGCCGCTTTACGCACCGTCTCCTCCTCCCTCCAGCTGATAATAAAGCAGCTCCGGCTCCTGCTCCAGCCAAAGACGGGGAGCTGCCGGCAAAGTGACGTGGGGCTGACGCAGAGAGGGGCAGAAACTCCACAAAATGAGCCTGAAATAAAAATGAAAAAAAAGACAAGAGAGGGAGGAGGGGGGAGCGGGGGAGAGGGAGGATGCCGAAGAGCAGATACCAATGGGCAGCCTGCGCTTGAGCTTTCAGCCTCGCACGTACACGTACATACACACACACACATAGAGGCGTACACGCACTCCGCGGGACGGGCAGCGCGCCGCCGCCTGTGCGGGCTCTCAGCCCCGCCGGGCGGACGGAGGCACGGTGCCGAGATGCACTTGGCATGCTCGCCAGGGCGGGAGCTCGCCATCGGGTGATAAACTGGGATGATGCGAGAACCCCGGGAGGCGATGGATGAGCGACCCTTAAATGCTTTGTTTTCCCCTTGACAGCTCCGCGGCCGGGGCTGCTTTTCGTTTTTCTGCCCCCACCCCCGGTTGCGGGTTTCCGCAGCGCTGCCGGTGCGCCGGATCCCGCCGCAGTGCCCCGCGCTCAGCGCTCCGCAGGCGCCACCGCGCGTCCCGCCGCCGCCGTGCACCGCGGCCCGGCCCGCGGGGGGCCGTGCACCCCCGGCCGCCCCACCGGCCCCCAGGCGCCGGGGGGACGACACTCGACACACCACAAGAAGAAGTTATCATTTCCATACGTCGAGGCTGAGGCAAGTCTGAATGACATACGCGTGTCACGTATTCGCAGGTGCAAAGAGCAGCTGATCTGGGATGCTCTTCCCTTGCCGTTTCTGAGACTGTGTTTCTGTCCTGGCACATGACAGGTAGTCCTTGATCAATGTCGACACTTACCACTTACCACTCTACCATTGAGTATAAAGATGTTGATGGTCCTTTCTTACCTAATAACCCAAGCTGAGTATTTTGAAATGACTAAATGAGGGCGAATTAAAGAAAAAAAGGTTACGGAATTCCTGTTACAAAGGTACAGAATGAACCATTAATACAGTGTTAGAAGGTGCTCAGGAATCAATTTGACATGGCACTTATTCATTGAAAGTGCACTGTGTTCTATTTGCTTCTGCTCAGGCTAACAGGAAAATCCACATCTTACTGGATGTGTTTGTAGGCCTGGCGTGGGTTGGTTGATTTTGCTTTAAAAGAACATCCTACTAAGAAAGTCATAGCCATACCTAGCTGAAACACCTTATATAGAAGTAATATACCTCCCCATAAAGCAACAAATGCAGAGTGTACAAAAAGACATAATTGAAAGTATTGTCAGTCATTATATTTTTAAACCAAAGTTACTGAAGTTTAAGTGAAATTGTTGTATAGATGCTCAGAGTACATTGCCTCTCTATGAAGTTCAGCACTTTGTCCTTTCTAAGTAAAACACAAGGAAGATGAAGAGAGTCCAAAGGAGTAACAAAGCCAATGATACTGCATAAAACCATGGAAAGATGTTTTGTCTATGCCTAATATAAAGGTTTTTTGAAAGGGACTAAGACCTTTAAAATAAAATATTTCTCTAAACAAAATATTTATGGAAGGATGGCAAGTGAGATTAAAATGTCATGTAGCAATTTTCTAGAGGCAAAAGTTGGTGATTTTTAAAGGATTTGGAGGAAAGAGAGACAGAAAAATTATTTGCATAAATTGCAGTATGATTCAAATTACAAAAGACTTTGAGAAAGAGCCTTAGTGCAGGACAGAACTAAACTTTGAAACCTCTGAGTTGCTGCAAAACCTGTTCTCCAGCCAAATCTGCTTACAGCTTTGGAAAACATGCTTTATTCCCCCTCTCTCTCCTGAAGGAACACAAAGACATCAGCTCTTTAGGGCAATAAATACCCATTGTAACTGTCCTAGTGATTTTATGACAACAAGCTCACATTTGTCAAATCATATATAGGCGTATACTGAACATTATTCTTCCACAGAAATCTCTGTGAATCTTTTTTTGAAATTCTTTTTGTTTTCTGTGAATCTGCAAAATTGAGGAGTTGTCTAAGAAGTTTCAGATAAAACCATGCAGTTGAAACAAATTGGCTAATTAGGTAATTCAGTAGTGTTGAAAGAGTAAAGTTCTGTAGGCCAGATCATACATTTGTAAAGCTGCAGGTCAGTGTTAAATAAAGCTAGAGGAAACACTTGGAAAAGGGTATCATCACCTGTTGTGGTAAAGATCAGTTTATATTTGCTGCAATTTAAAAGATTTCTCATAGGAATGTTGCTGAACTGTACTGTAATCTTGTCTTAGAAAGTTTGAGACACATAGATTTCTGCATGACAATGCCAAAAATTACCAGGTGTGACAACATGATGGTAAAATTACCAAATACTGTTAAAAATCTATTTTCCCTCTAAAACTAGTATTTTACCAAAATTGACTGGGGGAATAATGTGGGAAGATAACAAACTGAAAGTGTCATATATTCAGGCCACCAAAGTTGTCAAAGTGAAAGCTACAGAATGCTCTATCAAAAAATACTATTGCTGGCTTAGTGGGGGAAACAGCAACTCTTTCTACAGGCATATCTCCTGCTTTGAGTCTTTAAATTTTAGAATTACTAAAGGGTAGCTGTACAAAGAAATTCTGAGGTAAATCATGACTTTATTTCTACACAGGTAATTTTTCTTTCTGTGTTTTCTGTGCATTTTTTTTCCTCATAGATTCAAGAAAGTAGAAAATAACATAAAATACTCAAATACTTCCTATTAATCAGTACTTAAGGAAGAGCCACAATATTAATCAGTACTTAAGGAAAAGCCGCAACTAAACCCCTAGAGACAAATAGCTTTCTGGTAGTACTACAAGACTAATCATCCTGAAGGTGGTAAAACTATAGCAAAAAGTTGGAAATATGACAAAACTATAGAGTGTGATTAGAGGGCTAGAAAATATGTATTGAGTCAAGATTGAAAGAACTCACTCTCTTCAGTTCATGAAAGTCTGACAGGAGGTTCAATAACACCCCTGAAATATGTATCAAGGACAGGTAATATTTTTTTCCTTGTCTAAAGCATAGGACAAGAAGTGATGCACTTGATTTACAACAAGGCCGATTCATGTTTGACATTATGAAAACTTTTGAAAAGGACAGTTAAGTACAGCAAATAGATAACTTCGGAGAACACTCAAATCTTGAGTAATAGAGCCTTCTCAAGCAGGTGAGGTAAACCTCTTCAGAGCTGGTAAAGTAGAGTCAGATTTACCTTAGGTAGGTGAAAGCAAATTAATGACTTCCCATAAATTCTGTTCCTTTGCAATACACATTTATTTGCCTTTTTTTTTTTTTTTTACTGACATAAAGTTGTAGGAGAACATTCATCTGAATATATTACAAGGAAAAGCTGAAGATGCTGAAAAACTCAGTGTTCGTTTGAAATCACTGTCCTAAAGTTGAGTGCTTGATTACTTTGAAAGTTTTGAAACTTTAACTCATACGCCATACACAAAGAACGTACTGCAGCTTAGGAATTATAATAAATATCCATAAAGATTTAAACTTGTATTTCTGGAAAAGAGGCAGGAGCTGAAAGCTCAAAGAATCCTTGTGAGAGTACTGTTATTTAGGTGGAGAAATAAGAAATTATACCACAGAGTATAATTCCTGTCTGGGAACAGGTAAAGGCCACACGATTAGTATGTGTGCTATGGTATCCTATCCCATCCAAAAGAGTGTATACAGAAAGACCAGTCTTACCAAAACTGTGCAGAAATAAACTGCTTACATTTTGCTTAAAGTTTGGAAATTTTTAGCTCTTGCAAGAGGGAGAGTATGGATGGTTCATGGAACCTCATGATCTTATCAGAAACATTTTGTTTTCCAGAGAAATATCCTGATTCCCATGAAACTTTTCACATGGAGGCGTTCTTGCGTTCAAGCTAGAACTGTGGTCAGAAACACACATCTATACCATGACTCAGAGAAAGCCTGTGAACTAAAGTCAACAGCATCTTTTGGGTTGACTACACTGAGGTGTACCTGCCTCTCTTACATGAGATCCCACATCTTTTCCCTCAATGACAAAATCTGGCTTCCATACAACCCTTTTCTGAATTTCCTCCAAATACGAGGCACTCTTTGAGTGTTTTAGCCTACATTTTATTCTTTCCAGTGTTCCACCTATTTGCAGATTTATCTAGCTGCTTTATCCGGACTGATTTTGCATTCCTAATAATGGAAACATGTTTGCCTTATCACTTTGAAGTACTGCTCAGCCTTCATTGGCTTTAAAGTGAAGCTGAATCCTGCCACCTTGTGGTCAAGAAAATTATCACAGATCTTTATTTTCGGAAGGAGGGAAAAAAGAGGAAATGATGAGGAAAGGTTTATTAACTACCATGTTTATATTAAACAAGGAATTAGATGAGGGTCTGAAGATTTAATGGTTGGGTCCAGTTCGATATTGCCTGAGATGTCTACCTGAGATCTTCTGAAAAGAAGAGTCCCTCTTCTAGAGATGCTGTTCACACCATGGACTGCCACTTTTCATATCCTCACAGTTTTGAAGCTGTGGCCTCCCCCACAACCTAATGCGGACAAGACACTTATCCAGCCTCTCATCCCATAACCTCTGTCTGTCTGATGGCTCGAGGTATTAATCACAGAGTTCTGGTTGCGCTTGGTCACGTTTGCTATGAGAGCAGCACTACTTTCTTTTCATCAATAAGAAATCACATCACAGACTGGAGGAAAAGACCCTTCTCATTTATTAAAAAAAAAAAAAAAAAAAAAAAAAAACGGAGTATTTTTTGAGGGGGTGGTAAAAGTAATACTTGTAAGGAGCACGGATGTCCCTTTTCTGCTGAAGTCCAAGGCAGCATTCTTTTTTTCTGCCTGACAGGACTTCACAAGTACTTTTCTGGTAAGGTGTGAATGCAAACATCATCCTGAAGGTGGTAGAACTAGAACAGACTTGAAAAGGTATCTTCCTCCACCACATGCTTAATTGCGCCTCCCCTCCCCCCCGGGCCGGGGGGGGGGGGGGCCCCCCCACCCCGCATATTTTCACTGCGAGCTCCCACCTCAGCATCAGTCTATTTTATTCACCACGCTTGTGAGTCTCTCTGCAGCCAGACAAACAGAGCAGCTTGTTGATTCTGCAGCTATCTGCTTACCACTTTCTAGATGCCTGGCAGCAAATGTAAATGGTGTGCTTACCTGTAAGGCTTCAGCAACAGAGATCCCAAAGCAACTGATCAGCACTAATGTTCTATTTTACTGGGTTATTTTCAAACAGTGTTTGTTCAGGTAAAGTCTGCAATAATTGCACAGACTTGCTCAGTTCATGGAAGTCATTTCTTCCTCAGATAACCCAGCTGACTCTCTGTATGTCTATTTGTACACATATATTTTGTGGTGCAAATCATGCTTGTCTTTCTGATTACAGCAATTCAACAGCTGAAAAATGGCAACATAATAAAAATCGGACAGCCCTTGTCAGTTTTCTCCCCATTTAAAAGCAGTTCAAACTGTAAGGACTTTTTGGCCATGATATTCTGAAGCCAATGATATTCTGAATCCTCCTTTACAGTAGTCAGTGAAAAATAAGAAAAAAAAACCAACCCAACAAAAAAAGACTCCCTAAAACCCAGTCTCCAGTACACTAATTGAAAAGATCCAAAATAATCTGAAAACTTAGCTATTGAGACACTGAAAGCTAGCTTCATTTGGCACTACAAGTTACCGAGTTACTGCTACTCTCCTCATTTACATTCATATGGACTACATAACATTGTGCATTGCTTGTGATTATGATTTTTGACTCCTCATCCTCCTAGGCCATAAGAAAGACACTGACCTGAAGAAATAAAGCTCTGTAATTTATTGCTTGAGATAGATATCATTTAGTTATCATAGTTTATGATGCAGATGTACTTATCATGGCAGTGTTAATTAGTGCAGAGGACACAGTAATTGTGTTCCAAAACTAGTGATGATGTCTGAGCTTGCCTCTTGTCACAATGGTAGCATGAGCAGTGATAAGCAGTCAAACTAGTACAGACCTAGGAGGTCAGAAATCAATTGCTTCCAACTGGTCGATTTAGGACTGAGAGATCCTGATGGTTGGTATAGAAGCTGTAAATGGAGGTAATTATTCCACTTATAGATAATACACTGTGAATGTCTTGCTAAAGCCAATCTTTGTCTACCTGAAAATCACGTGTATTAGGACCATTGATAATTTTTCTTTCCCTTTGTTAAGGGTATTGGTACTAGAGATAGTACTATGTAAATGTAATACTTATTAGCAGTTTGTTTCCTGTTTGATTCTTCCCATGTCTAGTTATATTTTACATAGCTTGTACAGCTTTCTTACAGTAGACTTTGCATGATATTAACTCTTTTTAAGACTGAGCAAGAAGAAAACAGAAGAACTTTTATAAAAGACCTGGTAATTTCTTTGCAGTACAATAAAGTATTCTGCTCCCAGGAAATGTCCATCTTATCCCCTGTTTATGAAATAATCTCTTGATGCTGACAGATCCTTGCCATGCTCTGGCCTGACTTAAGAGAACGTATTGACAAGTCTGCTGCAAAGTCACTCTGTTGTCATCTGGAGGCTTTCCTGTGCAAGCTTATTTTCAGGATTTGGTCCAGCATGGAAGCTATGCAGATCCCTTTAATACTTTTTCCAGCCTTCTCTCTCTCTACATCCTCTCCCCTGCCTCAACTACTTATAAAGCCACTCCCTTGATGATTATTTTCTGTGGCTTCCACAGCCTTTAGTGGCCACCAAGATGTTCCACTCTTTTTGTCATCTCCTACAGAGCCTTCTCCTCTCCACAACACCTAGAATTGCTCATAGGGTATGAGGGACTCTCTTACATAATTTTCTGTAGGTTTCTATGGTGCTTCCACTCAGTTTCCCACAGCAACCATACAGAGCAGGAGACAATTTAAGATGTACTATCATCAGTTATAAATCCTTCTCACAAGATTCAGATAACATTGGTTTTTCATGCGGTCATGTCCAGCTAAGACAGAGATACCATATGGTGTCAGCTTTCTGAAGTTCAACAATATTACCTTGTGGCATGGCAACATCTGGGTCAAAGAAAGAGCTGACAGTCACCATTCTGATAACAAGGAATGCAATAAAAGTTTAAAATCTGGAACCATTTGGGTTTTGAAAGCGTTAGCTTAAATCAGTCTCAGTGGGTTTGGTACCTTCTTCAAATGTCTAGGAAAGGCAGTGTCCAGCTACCTCCCCCAAGCACCTGGACCAGTTGGATGAAGCATATTCTGAGCAGAAACAATGCAGAACCAACTGTCGTCAGTATTCACAGTCATTTAAGGTGAATTCACCTTACAACTTAGGTCCTGAAACTGAAGTCAGTGAAAATTTCTTATCACCTTAACTGAAACTTATCTATCATGCACAGCTTAGTCCTCACCAGTTAAATCCTGTTTGGGTTGTACTTTTTTGCTTTGGCCTTATGTGCCATCTGTTAGCTTGAAATTATAATGTAGCAAAAGTTTATACCTATTTTCAGTGGAATTTTCTTTAAGTTTTTGAATGGATTCTCTTTCTTAGACGTATGAAAATTCTTGTTGATGTATTCTATTCATCCCCAAAATACTAGATTTTATTATCTTCCTGCATTGTTTTTGTTGTTTAGGGTTTTTTTGTCAACACGGCATATTGATGCCTAAACTTTCACTAAACATATATTCACTTGAACATTTTATCCAAGAATTACGGGGCAGAAAAGGACCTTCTATCAAAGTTGCCAACATAAAGCAGTTAAACTTGTTTTTCCTCCATCATTTGCAGTTTTATTACTCATCTTACCTGAAGAACACCTTCTGTCTTCAGGGGCTGGTACTTTTACTCGTCATTTACATAGGCAATGCTTTATGGGTCCTGTTGCCATCAGAAGTACCTCCTAATGGTTTGTCTTTCTTCCAGGGCCACTACTATCAGATACGACACCCCACTCATGTCACAGGACTTCTTCTAAACTTTTTAGGTAAATACAAATATATGGGTGAGGTAACTAACAACACCTGTGGCACATCAGCAACAGTGCTCAGGTTTTTTCTAGATCTTTTATCTCTTCAGCTATTTCAGAACTCAGTCCATCCCAGCTGAAGAGACAAGCAGATAAAATAACAGGAGATTAACTCACCCTGTAAAAGGAAAAAGAAACACCTACTGTGGATTCATTGCTCCCCATACTGAAGAGATGAGGTTGGCATTCCACAGGTTTAACTTATTCCTTACAAGTACTGCTGAACACTTGTCTCTGCAGCAGAAATTCCCTGATTTTGTTAGTCATTTGGTCCCACACCTAGAAAAGAAGCTGAAAGAAAGCCAGAAGTTTTAAACCTGTTGGTATCAAAAAAACACAGCCTTTCTCAGCTGTGCCCATTTTAATCTGCTTTCGAAGACCTCTCCTGAAGAATCACTATCTTCTGAAGAAGACAGATTTCCCTTAGCAACAGAGGCAGACTTTAGTGCCAGGATTTAGCTTACTACATGTAAAATTTTACAGCATAACTCTATGTTTCTTTTCTATTTTGTCAGGAGAAATGGACAATGGCTGAACTATCTCATCCTACATAAAGTCTGATCCACATCAGATGGATAATTTCCTGGAAGTACCTATTTCTCTACTGATTGCAAGGTGACTACCTAGATGTGGAAGTTTTTATTCCAGAAGCATATTTAAGTTAATACTGGTCCTAAAGGGATTTCTCTGTTTGATTAGAGAAATCTGTTGATGTTCCTATAAATATTTGGAGTAGAAGCACTGAATAAAAAATTACCTTGGCTACTTGATCGTTCTGTCTCACAAAAAGATATTTCTTGATTATAAGTCCTTACCTTCTTTAATCTCTGTCAATGAAATTAAGAGACATGGAAGAGCATTCTCCAGAAAAACAGTGAGCAAAATGCCCTTCAATTTCAAGTGTATCATATTCCAACACGGTTTGTATATCTGCAAGGTTAATTTCACTGACTAATAGCCAGTAACATTTTGTTTTCATCTTGATTCAAGGAGGTGATTCTTCACCATATCTACATGTAGTGGAATTATCTTGCCAAAGATGGAGCTGTTCAACAACAATGTGTGCTTCCTATAAGACACACACACACACGTGTAACAACCCAGGTTTTGCCTTAGGTGGCTACCTCTGAGGACTCCCATGCTTTTGGAGCAATTGGTTGGTGTTTTCTTGCTGAATCCCAGCTACTCAAATCATTCAACCTATTTTAATCAATGAAGCAAAGCCCTCATAAAGCAAATTTCTGAAACATACCCTGAAAGCTCATGTTCTTGTAGCCCACTCCTGTTAGTTTCATTTACCTACCACAGGAATCCTTTCTTCCCATCTACTGTCCTCACCAGTGTTCAAAATCCCACAATTCATTTTCTTTTAGCTCCTACAGTCAGGATAAAACACCTTCTGTGCAGCATTCTTTGCACATGACTGTGCCTAATCAGAGCTTTGTGCAGTCATATCAGCCAGGGACTTCCCACTATTTTGTAGAAAAGTACAATTTTCTAAAGTCAGGGTTCACAGCTGGCCAAATCCAATTCATGTGCTGGTTTTGTCCTTTAATAAAGGTATTAGTTCCTCACAGTTGGATGTGCTCTCTCTTTCACTTTTGGCATCTCAAGTTGCTGCTCCAGTCCAGATTCTGCTGCAGCTACAGGGCTTTCACCAAGCCTGGGACAGGTGTCCCTGGCTGTTCCACTTGTGTTACTACGCTTGAAAGCTGAGGTGCTTATGTTAAAAAACCCCACAATATTTTTTTCCATCATTTCTTTAAAGGAAAGGGTCTCATGTCCTACTTCATGTTGCTTATGTACCCACATTAGATCTTGGGGGGCTCAAGAGGGGTCACTGAGAAGCAGTTAGTCTTCGTTCCATCACTATTTATGGTGTTTCAACTGGATTATTTTCATAGAATGACTCTTGCATGGTAGTCCCTACAACTTTATTTCTTTTATTTGAGAGGCAGTGGGGTAGTTGAAGAGTTTTCCAGGCCTTCATCCACCCAGGGATTCCAGTCATAAGAACATGTAGGACAGATACTTGTTTTGCTGTTTGAACCAAGAACAATATTTCTTGAAAGGCAGATGGCCTGATGGCTAAAAGGTTAAAAGCTTTGTTAAACATGTGTGTGCATTGCCATTGATTGTGGATTTGATGGTATTTAAGTGTACTTAGAAAGGAAACCGCTGATGTAGGGCCCTCTCCTTGTCATCCTTACTCAGTCACAGTGTGAAACAACCTTACAGATTGTCAATTTATTAATTGACCACAGAATGTGGGTCAAAGGACTGAAGTACATGGATGATAATTACTGCGGTTTGTTAAATCTGGGTACATGGAAGTTCACTGCAGCTTCAGTGTAACTTTCTATGTGGTAAAAGAACTAACAGAAATCCAGGTCTGAGTTGACACAACAGATTTGGCATAGCTGAAAAAATCTTTTCGGGTTGTTATTGTTAAAATGCTGATCTTCAGAGTTCGCTTCAGGAGCTCATTTCACTTGGCAGACTTAGGCATGTGTGGAAAAGAATGTCACTATTCTGAAAAGCAAGGAAGGAAATACTAAGAATATCATCAGTAAGATGATAGGCAAAGCTTGTATCACCCTTAAGATGATATGCAAATTGCACAAAGCTTTTAATACTTGCTTAATGTTTGCTGTTCTGGTTTTTTGACCTGAAGTTAAAAGAAATAGTTTGCCTTGCTTCCTCAGTTGTACCTGAATTTGTAGAATTTGTATTTAATTTTAAAGGTAAGATACAGAAGAAGTAGATATAAGCAATGATAACACAAATGATAAGTGATGGTATAACAAAATGAATTTGTGATTCAGTTATTAATAGATTAGTATATACACAAAACAGTTTTGTTTACAATAATATATAAGATTATTAATATATTAAGATTATTCTTCCCAAGCATTTTGTAGTCTAAAAAGCTTATGTAAAATATTTATGGTATTTAGAGAATTAGTGTGGCAGCCCAATCCCAGAAGTGACTGGTCCAACTAGTATTTTGCAAAAGTTATTTAAGATCACAAATACACTGAGTGTGTTGCTTCTGTTGACCTAGAAATGCAGACCATAAGCACAAGGATGCAAACTCTTTAAAGCTGAGAAAACAGAAATCACATGCTTCTGCAAGCAAAGCAGCAGCCATGAAAATATGTTCTGAATGTTACTGTTTTTGAATTAAGTTCCTGTTCTTGAATACCTGGAATGATTCCTGAGAATTCAGAGTCATACAAAGACCAATGTCTTGGTTAAAAACTTAAACAAAAGTGTAAATAGCATGCAGTCCATATCTAAAATGGATGCCATTTCTTCCACTTCCTAAGGTACTGCGGTTTTGTGGAGTTAGCATGTGCGTTAACACATTTGTCTGCATATCCTGAGCATTAGCCATGCTAGTAACTTAGGTAAAATGAGGAAGCTGTTCAATTCCCAATTGAGAGAACTTGGAAAATGGGGAGTAGAGCATGTTGTGAGGCAAGGGAAAAAATATTGAAAATGCCTCCTACTTCAGCCTAAACACAAGGAGCCTCCACAAAATCAAGAGCATCTTTGAGGATTTACCGAGACACCTGAACAGAGAACACAGAGCTGGCTCAACTGCATTTAGCTGGCAAGGGCAGGGAAAAGCAGAGACCGTTTGCCTCAGACTGATAATTGTGAGGCTGTAGAATGGTTTCCCATGAGAAAATTACTGGATGTACCAACATTTGGCACATCTAAAATCATACCAAATAAAGCACTATAAACTCTGTTGTAACGAACAGACTTTCACTGGCATGCTAATATTCTAACCTTTGACCCTACTGATGCCCAAAATCATAATATCTGATCTTCTAATTACCAAACCTGTGGCCTAACACTTCTTTTTCAAGTCATTTCCATTCTTCTGTAAATACAGGCTTGGGTCAAAAGTTGTTTGCCATTACACTAAATAAGAATTTTTCAGAATTTTTCCTGAATTTAAAAATAATACTGTCTTTCTGGAGTAGTGAGGGGAAAAAATTAAGAAGCAATTCATCTCTCAGTGACGTTCACTCCCTTTTCTGTGCCACTTCTTGTGTGTCTTCTCTTTATAGAAGGGGATCTTGTCTCGCAGAGCATCCCTTAGCTTTTTATTTATGTGGTGTACATTGGCCCAGATTATTTCAGACACCGTGAAAGTGGATGTACCTAACTGAAAAATTGCTCAATGGGTTGTTACAGGCACTTAATTGACCATCTGACTTTTAAGCTCAATCTCAGTCTGAGGAGGTCAATTCTTTTGAGGTTTTTCATGCTTTTTGAATGCAGAGTGCGACAGCATTGAGAAATGTAAAGTAATAAGGGAATACAATAGCATTTTGAACCCTGATTAGAAGAAAACAAAGCAAATAATAAGAGTAGTATGCCAAATGTAAACATAAGAGTAATGCTGGAGTGTTCTTAATAGAGGCCTGGGGCACTGGAGTAAGTCAGGCTGTGTTGAGTGTTCAAAACTATCATTCTCGACAGTGTCAGTATCTCTTTGTCTGGCAATAATGGTGCTAAAAACTGTGCTGTTGCAAAAAATACAGTAAGACAAAAGACTCAACAATGAGTTACCCTACTTTTGTGTCATGGTAACTCCTCTGAAAACAAGCAAAAGCAATAAGATGTAACTGGGGAAACAAAGGTGCTAATCTAGCTCATCTCAAGGCAAAGATTTCCACTTGCCAGTTTTGCTTACTAAAAACGTCTTAGTTGGTTGAAACAGAACACGAAACAACGTTCCGTAGCACTATATTTAAACTACACAGTCTTATAAATGTCATAGAAAACTACAGGAATTGTATCCTACCTCTCTTATCTATGTTTTTATGGACGTTGTCATCAGGAGCTACCGATACAATCTTCAAAATTTTTTCTTAGCACATAAAGCAAAAGAGGCTAGTCTGTAATTTGAGAGACATTCCATATGAAGGCAAGCAATCTTGGCAGAAGAGTTTTTACCTCTCTTTCAAAACTGAGGTAATTTCTGAAGAAAAGTTGTATCTGAAAATAGGAACAAGTATCATTGCTGGATTTCTGAAAGAAGGGGTTGGCCATATGCGATTTAAAGACCCCTAGGAAGGATGAATATAAATACCAAATACATGTCTTGGAGTAATCCTAGACTTTGTAAATCATTCATTTTGTCACCTGAAAGACCCTTTGTACGTGTTACCTCATACCCGAGGAGAGATCCAGGATCACAAAGAGACACATCTATTGGAAAAAAATTGCAGAAGTTTTAGCCATTTAATTATATTTTCTGTGAGGCTGAAGAAATTCTGTAGGGATTATGCCCCATAATGGAGGGCATTGAATTCCAGGCACTCCTGAGGGTTCACCAGTGTAACTTTTAGTCATGTTGCTGAGTAGTGGTGACCAGTGCAAAACCAGTGGGCCCATGAGATGGCCTGTCAGAAAGAGCTGCCAGAATAATAAGCATGCCCTAGCTGAATCCAGAGGCTCAAAGGTCCCAGTTCCCAAATTCAGAATGATCATCAAGGCACATTGGGAAAGCACATAGGCTTGGGAAATACCTAGTAATTTCCCAAGAAAGTACAGCTAAGTTCAGAGCCAGGTACCAAACCAAGAACTAAATAGGTCACCATGTTCAGTTGAATGAGCTGTTTTGTTGGATGTCTTTTGTTTGGGTGATGGGTTTTGCTTTAATTTTACCCCTTTTTGAATATGAAATATTTACTAAAAGCATCATTTTGTCCCATGCATGTAGCCTCTATCTCCAAAGAAAAGCGTTCCTGCTACTCTTCTCAGAATCCCATAGAGAGAGGTGTGGTTTGCAGCATATGAAGCCACAGAAACAACATCCCTAATTGTGTGTTATTGAGAGAATCGTGATACCTTTTCAACTAGTGAGCAACTTTTCAACACCTTTTGAATTATCAGAATTGAGCTTTAGTCAGACAGGACCAGTGTGAAACCAGTGATACTCTCCTGCAAATTTCTGGGGAATGATGGACTCTATTTCTAAGTTTTCTTAACTTGTTCTTATAGGACTCATCTAACTGTGAAAAATGAACACCATCTCCAAATGGATTGCTAAATTTTTTCTCCATCCCTATACTTCACTCACCTTCAATACCTAGAAATAATTTGGGACAATTTAAATTTCATTCATCAAATCAATTTTCTAATGGCAAATTCCTATGCTTTGTGTGCACAGCATTCTTATTATTCTGTGCAGACCAGACCTTGTAACAGTAAAAAATAGAAGTTCCTGTAAGTGTTGATCAGGTTTCTATCTTAGGAGAGCAAACTCATGGAAATTTTTATAACTATATCAAATACTGCTTGCCTGTGCATGCTGTATTTCTCTTTCCTGGATCAGAAACCTAGAGATTCAGTTCACAGGCTGTGAGCTGGCCTCCTACACGAAGCTGACATCACAGTTAATTAAAAGAAAGTCACTGTACTACTGGCATTCTTGAGATGAGGCATTAGTGTAGCACATTCTGGACAGCATACAACTCCTACAAATTATACCACAAATTGCTTGGCGCAGATACAAACTCTCATCATAAAGGAAAATGGAAGAATGCTATTAGGATTCCTGATGTAGTGAAAAAACAACAAAGCCCTTCAAATATTCAGTATTAAGAGATGAAAAGCACAGAAACTACATGAGTTTCTGTGGCAAGGTGTAAACTGCATCAGATTGCACCAGACAATGCTAAGAGGTAGTAGCTGCCAATAACTCGTCAACAGAAATAGGAAGTTCTTATGCTTCTCTCATATCTCCACTCTTCTGTAACATATGCTCATTCATTTATTTCCTAGGATGAGGCTGAGTACAGCGGACATATTCACACTTACTCCATTATTCTGTATTTCTAGGCATTTTGTTTAACAGTGATAGCAAATGGGTGAATAATACTTACTGTCTCTTCTCAGCCAAGTATTCACAGTCCAAACTCAGTTACTTTTGCAGTTGTCTGCACTCCTGTTGGTTGATGAACCCTTGATCTTTATCATTTCTTGTTTTAGATCAGGACTTCCTGGTAAAGCTGATGTCTGTGACAAGCCTTCTTGACTCTGTGATTCCCAGAAAATGCAGAGAATAGACACCCCAGTGACTATGACTCACACTTGGAAGCTACTGCAGGTCCCAGCTCAGAAGCTCTCCTCTGTTGGGTTGACTCACCAGCAGTGTAAAACAACCTATGATCTCTGAACATGGCTCATTACAGTCAAACTGAAAAGAAGAAAGAAGAGAAAATGAAGCTCACTTCTGTTTATAACCATGTTTTCACTGCAATAGTTAGAAGTATCATTTCTCTGCCATACTTTGTTGGTTTGTCTTTTTCGAAGTCATCCTATACTCTGAGCTGGATAGAGATTCTAATTTCTAAAGAGAATAAACCTATTTTTATAGTTGTTGTTAGGGTAAAGACTTAATAAAGCAGCTCATTAAATAAGTTGATTCCTTTTCCTGGATATATCTCATGTTTTTTCTAAAATGCAGAGCAAGATTTTATTGCCAAAGCACAAAATATTTAGGTTTTGCTCACTGTTTTTCCCAGTTAATTATTCTGTTAACATGTCAGGTATGGCATACCCTCATATCTGTAATCATAGGAGCAGATCATAGGTGCATAGGAACAAATCATAGGTGTATAAACATGAAGCTTTTTTTCAGTGGGATAGTAAAGGATATCTGGTACTTCTCCATTACAGATTAGATTAGACTGATTAGGAACATCTATAACTCACATACAAGCTCTGTGGTGCATCCATTTAGGGCAATAGTAGATCCCTTGGGCCATCTCTTAGTCAGAAACTGCAGGCACAGTTCCCCATTCTTCTGCCAGCACATGCACTCCAGACACTGGAGGGCACCAGCAGTGTCCTCCCCATGTTGGTTTCTGGTGTTTGAAAAAGAAATTTGAGTCATAGCTTCTCCCAGCAGGTCACAAATCTCAGCAGCTGGTATCTTCCAGATTGAGCTATGAGGTCCAGAGTGACAGTCAAAGTTTTCCCTCAAATCCTGATAGCAGCTGAGACCTGTTGCAGACCTTCAAGCCTGTGATGTTAGACCTCTCTGTTATTTCCTGAGTTCACTCGTAGTTGTGTGGACTAGTTCAGGATGAAGAGAATGATCTGAAAAGGAAGGAGGGTCATATTAGAAGTTACCAACATAATCCCAACTTCTTAAAGTTCTAGATATCTACACTGTTCAGAGAAAGAAAAGAGAAGTTGCATATGGGTTTTTTTAAAGCATGCAGAAAATTTTCTTAAATCATTGCTACTTATTTAAAAGAAAATCAGCAAAAAAAGGTTTCATAAAGTATAATGTACACATGGCAAATGCAATGTTTTAAGAGGTTTACATTTTCAAAACAGGCTTTTACTCTGTGGTTCACGTGAGTGAGCAAAATTACTGTTCTTCCACACAAAATTCCTGTACTTACGGGATTTAACAGCTAAAAATGAAACAGGGGGAAGAAGAAAAGAAGAAAACAATGGATAAAAAGTTTTTCTTTAAGCAGAGGAGCACATTTTTTTTGTTTTTTTCCTATACTTCACAACTCTAACACAGTATAAACTAGCTAAAAGTCAAATTCACCCTATCAGGTAACTGGCTTTTCACTTCTCCATTTGAGTCACAGCCAGGTGATGAGTCCAGTCAAAAACGCCTCATCTCAAACTGCTGATAATCCAGTCAGA
This sequence comes from Corvus kubaryi, assembly GCF_017639235.1. NCBI lineage: Eukaryota > Metazoa > Chordata > Aves > Passeriformes > Corvidae > Corvus > Corvus kubaryi. Next base: position 4,663,112 of record NW_024581117.1, read on the forward strand.
ATTTCTTGACAAGTCCATTACAGCTTTCTGCAAGACAAGAAATACAGTATTTCAAGCTGCTTTATTTTTCTCTCCTCTGCTTCCATTTGTCTCCAATGTCTTTTGATATGTTTTGGCAGGGAGGAGTTGTGGTTTTGGGGTGGGTTTGGTTTTGTCTGGTTGGTTGGTTTTGTTTGATGTTTTTGTTGTTGTAGTTGTTGGGGGGATTAACTACAATTTAAATTAATTAATTTCCACCTTTCATTTTCCCAGTATCTTTCATCTAGGTGGAAATTTGGTCTCAACTTTTTGGACACCTCTAAAAGATCATTTAACTGGTATTTAGAGCACCTAGGAAACAGTGGCTACAAAAATACAAATCAGAAGCATCTGTGACTTCCAAGAGAATATTTAAAACAAAGTGTGAAATGGTATTTGCTTGTTTGTAGATCAGATCCAAATAGCTCAACACAGTCCAATACTCTGTGTAGATTTTTATTCCCATTAAAAATTTAAAAGGCAACCTTTTAATGTCTTTGCATTAACTTAAGTTGCAGTCAGTCTGTAAAACAATCAGAGATATGGTATTAAAAGTATATTAATAATAAAACAGATACTTAAAAAAAAAACTTAGTATCAACCTGAGTCCACTTTATATTTCATAGAGCTTGCATGGCTGAGAATTACTGTACTTCAGTCAAATTTCAGACTGGAGCCTTGGGTGGAAAATTCTAACTTGTCACTGAAAAAACAAGGCTTGAATATCCTGTTTAGTTACTTTTTAAGAAGAAAATGCCGCTTTGGTCCTTGATTTAACTCCTGAAATCAGTTAGTGTAGTTGTAATTTATTTCTAAGGAACACTGAGACCCAAGTATGAAACAGTCACTCATGAAGGATCAAACAATAGCATCTAAGCTGGACAGAGGCTTTTTTCTCTGTTAGAAATTATGGCAGAAGGAAGGGAACCTGTCATTTCTAACCTCCTGTAGTTTCAGCAGCAAGAATGTTTCCAGAAGCAAGGCTTGACCCCAGCTAGCTGCGGATCTGAATACCAAGGTGCAGAGAGGCACATCCTTAGCAGGTTCATCTTCAGGCATGGCCACAGGTCTGCATTGACTCTATGGGCAGGGTATAAGTGAAAAATTTTAAAGATAGCTTTAGAGCCAAAAGTATTACTTAAAAACATCTACTGTATCCCTTAGCTTACCAGCTTCCTTAGCTTTAGTTCTCTATTTTAATCCTACACTAGATTTGAATAGAATACAGTGATTTCTTCCATATTCCCAGTGTTTGTACTACTTATTTTGTGCCACCCAAGCTTGACAATACCACATATGCCCACACTACTTCAATAGTACAGATAGAGCTGTACAGATGCACTGATAACTTCATAGCCATTCTAAAGAAAAAAATCTGCATTACTGATAGAATTTCTCTTTGTATAGCTGAAACTGCCAACTGACTTTAAAAAATATTAATTTAAAGCATGTATCGGTTCATGTTAGCTATCTTTACATTTACAGATGTCTCTGCTTTGTTCAGATTTTTAAAGACCTATTTGGTCTGCCTGCTGCTGCCAGTAATACAGGCTTATCAAACACAAACACTATTACAGTGCTGATACTGCAACACATATATCAAACAATGAGGCCCGTGGAAAAGGAATACATATAGGGACCGATTCTTGATAGATGTTTCAGAGAGATGTTTATTTCTCCAGCCGCATGGCCGGGGCTCTGCTGAGGAACTGAGGCAATCACAGGACCCAAGGGTCCTTGCCCGCGCAGGGGAACACAAAAGAACCAATGGGGAACAAGGCTGACCAGGGGCAGGGACACCCCGTGCCTCCCCTCCAGGGCCCCTCTCCCAGGACCCCATTGCAGGGGGCGGGTCCCGACAAAACACAGGACAGTTGTGCTCAAATACCTACAAAGCTTATTACAAACACTGAAGCAAAAATTTATCTTTGGCAATTACAGGAAATAAAGCCAAAATATCAATATTTCTCTTTCTAAAAGACTGAATCCATCTCAGTCACAGAGATCTAAGTTGCTTCTTAAGTTACAGAGGTACCTACTTCTCCAATTATACATGCAAGAATGCATTAAATAAGTTTTGGGCCAAATGGTCTTCAAGGAATTCTTACGACTAAGATCTTCTTTAAGGACTTCACTGAATCATTACTTCATACTTATCGTATTTGCAGTAACACATTGCCTCAGGCCTGTGGAAATTGAATACACAAAGATACTGCCTTTAATAAACATAGATTTATATCCAGCTTCTCTTGTAATAGCTTTAAAAAGCAATAGGAACTAAGCACATAGTTTTGAAACTATTGGAAAGTCTCCAGCTGACCCAGGGTGGCTCCTGTTTTACAGCAAAAATACTATTGAGTACTCAAACTAGAAGCCAGTCATAAATTGGTTTCTTGTCTTCTTTCACATCTGATACCATGTTTACTTCAGAAGCATGAGTTGAAGCTAGGTACAAAGCTCTGGCATGAGCAAAGCGTTCTCCACAACACGAAGAAAAAAATCTCTTGTCCCCTGAGTATGGTTAGGACCTCCTTATCTTCTCCGGATGAAGAGAGAGGCCCTTTATCTTCAGAGAACTTTCTGTAGTAGTCTTATCTTCTGCTCCAGCACAGTCTGTTGAATTTGCACAGTCCACAGACTAAAGACCAGGCAGAGTAAGGGGCAGAGACCATTCTAAAAAAAGTCCCGTTTCATATTATTCCACGCTGCCACAACCATTGGCACTGGGCTGGGTGTTGAGGAGCACCGGACACACGACTGGGTTCTCGTTGGTGATGCCACTGCCTCTGCCAGCCCTGCTGTGCTGCCTTTCTGCTGGCTCACCTTGCTGTGTGCACCACCCAGACCTCACTGCTCTGATGGCTGCTGCAACATGGCACCTCTTCTGGACAAGGGTGAGGACACAGACAGGTGAAAACACAGAGCTTGGAAGAGGTACAGTCTCCAGGATTCAGCCTTATGGATAAAGAAAAAGAAAAGATACTCTGACTTTGTTTATCAGAAGCGGCAGTTGCCTCTTCAATGACTTTCACTTGTTGACTGCAAGGAGAGATTGCATAAACTTTGGAATGAGCCTCTGGGCTGTGTACCTGGAGTACAGGAACTGTGGGAAGTCAATGATGAGTAACTGTGTTAGCATGACAAGAACTCTGTGTCTACATTTAATAACCACATTTAACAGCAGTATTGCAGAAAATATTTATACCTTATTTCACACTTGTTTATTTTCAGAGACCAACAATGAAAGAGGTGCCAGGCTCTTTTCAGATCAGAGAGCAACAAGCTAGAAAGGAGAGGCAGGGTCCTAGAAAATCCTGTCCATAAAAATAAAATGTTGAACATTAGTATGTATGGTTTAAAAAGGGTGACAGATCAAAAGATATACAGTAATCTGTGATGATCTCCTTGTCTATCTCCCCATTGAATGCTATTAATTGCACAGCCAGCTATCACAAGGCACTCTAAGAAAGGTTTGACAGATAAAGTGAGAGATGCTTTTCCAGGTACCTGCCATGTCAGGAATTGCTAAACACTTAGCTGCACACCACATTCAATTGCATAAGCCATTTTAGCTTTAGGGAAAGGAAAAAAAAAAAAAGATGGTGCCCTGCAATCCTTAAAATCCTGGACTTAAATTAGAAACCAAGTCAGAGACAAAGGGTCTTGAAAGGGAGTTTAAAACAATGAAGAAATTGTAAATTCAGCAATGAAGGCTGAATCTCCCAGAGAGCAAACATAAACTTTCTATTGGTTTCAAATACAGAGTTTTCCTCCAGAGCACCTCTGTCCTCTGCTTCTCCTTGGGGTTCATCTGGCTTTCTTCAGACTCTGTGTGTTCTTAGATCCCTTGCTTTCCCTCACTCTGAAGGGAACAGCAGGGTCTGCCCAATATGCCACTGTTGGGGTCTCCTCTCCCCGCCGTGTAGCCCTGGGAGAGGGGCCCTGAGGGCACAGACACGGGGTTTCCCTGCCCCTGCTCAGCCTCGTTCCCATTGGTTGGTTTGTGTTCCCTGCGCAGGCAGAAGGACCCTTGGTCCCGTGACTGGAACAGTTCCTGGGCAGAGCTCCGGCCATGCGGCTGGAGAAATAAACATCTCTGAAACAGCTATCAAGAATCTGTCTGTCCATATATATTTCCTTTCCACGGGACTCCTGGTTTGATATATGTGTGTTGCAGTATCCCCACTGCAACATGCCACCCCTTCAGTGCATTTTTTAGATCAGCTTGTTTTACAGACTGATGCCAATAGGTAATATCAACATGGGAGCCAGTCCTAGGCACTTCAATGGGTCAGAAGAGGAACTCACATCACCTGTGGATCCAATGACAAAGAGAGTGTCTTTTCAGAGATACAGAAATCTCAGTAAGTGATCAGTAAATGATACAATCACACTTAGGAAAAACAAGTAGCGGTTCCATTTTACAACCTTTGAACAAAACAGAAACATGTATACAAGTACAGCATCACAGAACTAGAACTTTTTAAAGTTGGATGGGGTTTAAGTGCTGGGTGTATGTATGTACTTTTAAATCCATATTTTTACCATTCCTGATAGCCAAGGAAATTTGAAAAGTATAAGGTATTGTTGAAGGACACTTTTCCTCTGAGTCATCCTTTTCTCCCACACTGAATGTCAAACACTTACAGGCCATGATGCAATAGGCACAGGCTTTGTTAGTGGGCAATCTAAACAAATACACTCCCCTAACTCCTGGTCTCCTTCAGATCACTTCTTTCCTGCTGTTGCTGAGACACAGAGCCACTTTACATCAAGGGCCTTCCATAGCTGAGGTGAGATTTGGTAGGCTTGCAGAGAGGAAGTCAAAAACCCTTGGGGATTCATCCAGCACTATTGCCATTTAAACAGGAGAACTTCAGGACACAGTGTAGTCACAAGTCACCTTTCAAGAGCCATATTCTTCATTTATGGTGGAAAAGGAGAGAGATAAGGCATTCATACAAAAATTTATACTGGTAAAATGCAAAAAAAACCAACTGAAAGCCTGGCTGATCTTTTCCCGGACTGCAGTACACGTCACTATTTATATGAGGATTGGAGATTTTATCTTATTCTTACATCTGTAAGAACTTCCAGGAGAGTTTTTAGAACACAGTTTTTGTGTTACCCAAAAAAAAAAAAGTTTATAATTAAAACAAGCTATATTTATACCAAAGATGAAGAAGAGTACAGCTTTTGGGTTTGTGCATAAAAGACTTAGAAAATGGCAGGAGAAAAATATTTGCAGGCATGTGATAGCAATGCAATTGCAGTTATATAACAAGCATGCAAACTCGAGAAAGAAAAGTTTGAATTTTCTTCATCAGAATAAAGAGATGAGTGTGGCTGAAACTGTCTTTCTAGGCACAAAGCACACGTATACAAGATGTATAAGGCATTTATGAAAAAGAGCCTTTGATGTTTCTAGATATCAGCTTTCATTTAGAGTTATTAAAAAACTCTAGTCTCATCTTTACTTAGTATTTGTTTACTAATTTTTACTAATTTGAACACATTCCAAGTGTTTTTGATAGCTGTTTTATATATCACAGTGCATTGGGTTTGCATGGCCAGGTTTTAGGTACTACAGGAACCATGCCCTGCAGAGCCAATCCCTGGTGGCTCCAAGACGGACATGCCACTGGCCAAGGCTGGGCCAATCAGAGATGGTGATAACGCTCCTGTGATAACAGATATTGGGGGGAGGGGGGGGGGAAGGGGAAGTGATGGTGCTAGGGTAGCTGCAGTCAGAGAAGAATGGGATGAAAACATGTAAGAGGAACAACGCTGCAGACACCAAGGTCAGTGGAGAAAGAGGGGGAGGAGCTGCTCCAGGCACTGGAGCTGAGACTCCTCTGCAGCCTGTGGTGCAGGCCACGGTGAAGCAGCTGTGACCCTGCAGCCCATGGAGGTCCATGTGGATGCAGAGATCTACCCACAGCCCATGGAGGAGCCCCATGCTGGAGGAGGTGGATGCCTGAGAGAAAGCTGGGGGAGACCTGTGCTGAAACAGGCTCTTGGTTGGGTCGTGCACACCTGTGGAGGGAGGAGCCCACACTGGAGCAGGTTTCCTGCAAGGGCTTGTAATCCTGTCTGGAGTAGCCTGCATCTAAAGGTCTACACCCCATGGAAGAATGACCCACACTGGAGCAGTTTATGGAGGACTGTTGCCCATGAGATGGACTCATGCTGGAAAAGTTTGTGGAAAACTGTCTCCTGTGGGAGGGACCCCATGCTGGAGCAGGAGAAGGACTCCTCTCCCTGAGCAGCAGCAGGAAGAAATTGTGATGAACTGATTGTAACCCCCATTCCCTGTCTCCCTGCACCATTTTGAGGCAGTGGGTATTGTTGCCTGGAATCAGAAGAAAAACTTTTCCAAACTATATTAAAGTAGTAGTAGTGTAAAAAGCAGATCATTAATGAAAGCCTTCAGGTGCACAAAACATAGGTATCCATATGTGTTGTACAGGATTTTTACAATTTTTATAAAGTTAATTTATTAGTATATCTAACAGGTACATCCTGTAAGAGACCAGTTGCCCCAGCAACCAACCCTTGGGTCAGCCCCTTGGAGTTCCTCCAGGGGCTTCTTTTCCCTATTTCTTCTTATGTCTCTTAAGTTCTAGTGCAAAACAGAGTATCCTTGTTAGAAATTCTTTTCTTGAAAATAAGACTAAACAGAATTTCAAGAATGTGACATAGCTAGTGTTCTAAAGTGTGAAAAAGGGTAATAAGGTGCTAGAGGCTATAAAATTGATATTAAAAATCTACAAAGCTACAAGTATATGAAGAACATATAAAAACAAAAAAATCTTTAGGCATCAGTAAAGCTTGGGAAAGAGGGAGGAGAGGGGGAAAGGTGTTTTTAAGATTTATTTTACTTCTAATTATCCTGCTCTGATTTTGTTAGCAGTAAATTCAATTAATTTCCATAACCTGAGTCTGTTTCGCCCATGACAGTATTTGATGAGCGATCTCTCCTGGTCCTTATCTCATCACATGAACTCTTCATATTTTTTCTTCCCTCTCTGGTTGCAAAGGGGCGTGATAAAGTGGCTTGAGTGAGTGTCTGGCATCCAGCCAGGGTCAACCCACTACACACAAATATTCTGAACAGCTATTTTCTTCTCATTTGCTCTCTTCTTGATTTTACTAGTAAGTCAAAGACAAACTGTAGGATCTTAAAAGCATAGGTAGAACTTTACAGCAGGAGGCACTCGTACTGAAATTTAATCTCTTATTAGATTCTAGAAGCCTTTCTATTTGCTGTAGAAAAAAAAACCTCCAAAAAACAACATCAAACAAAAAATCCTGTGAAGGAATCAAATGGTGACATAAGCCTTAAGGCTTATGTGACACTCTTGGAAGACAATGAATAAGTCTTGGCATAAATCTTTTCACTTCCATAAATCTGTTCTGAAAGTCAATGAAATTTCCAAGTTCTAGACCAATGCAAAACCTTACCTTTCTTATAAATTGACCCTGCCCCTCTGTGCTTTTTTACTTTTTCCATCTCCATCCCACATTCTAATTATGTCTTTTTCAGTTCCTTTGGACTGCACCACTTCAGAGATGGGAGAATTTTATTCCTACAGCTTCACATCTTAGAGCCCTGATTTAGACTGGGACTTTTGGCTACCACAGCAAGATAACACCAAGCTAGAAATATGCCTTTTTTCCTCAAAAATCTTTTCAAATGGGACTGCCAAATGGTATATGAAGAAAGGTAGTCCTATACATGCTAGTAGCCATTCTCTCACATACAAAACACACCAAAACCACAGATCTGATATGCCAGTAACACTGATTCGTCCATCTGAATTTCTCTTCTCCCATTCCCTGAGTATTTCTAATGTGATCCATCATTTTTCAGATTGAGAACCCTTCATACGTTATGTTATATACCAATTAATGCAATGTCTTGAGATGAAAGCTGAGAAGATAAAATATTAGATGCACAAGCAGTCATGTTTCTAATAAAGTACCAAGCTTTCTGTAATGGAAACTTATTTTTAGAAAGTTAATAAAGAGATTCATCTTCCCAACCAGAGGCAGTAGGAAAATTAACAATTGTTTAATCATGCAGATCAGTGAGATGCTCAAGTGTAAGACTAGTCATTGACCCTTTCTAGTGAGTGAATGGATTATTATCTTTAACATTTCAATTTAGCCCCATACCACCAGTGCATAGTAATTGTGATTTTATTATACAGCCGCATAAATAATACAGTATTTTTAATGATCCACATCGTTTAGAACACCACACTGAAAGTAAGAAAATAGTACACTCTGTTTAATTTTTACTGACATTGAATTCATAAGGAACACAGAAATTTCAACAGCTTTAAAGAAAAAATAAACACGGTAGCAACGAAATTGTCTAGCTTTAGCACAGTACATGTCAATCAATACATGGATAGTTGATTAGGAAAGGAATCTGTAATCTTAAAAAGAAAGTAAAGACATTGTAATAATAAATAACATAATCATTATTTTTGCCTTTTTACTAAAATAGCACATAATGAATGTAGGATATTTTAAAATGTAACACTGCAAACAAAAACCCCATACATTTCATTATTTTCTTTAGTTCTTCCAAAAACAATATATTCTCTTCTAGCTCTGCAGAAAGAGCAAGGACTTTAGGGAAAATACAATGCTGAACAATTACTTTCAATACAAGGATCTCTAGGGATGCTGTTTCACTCTCTGTAGGAAAAGACCTTTTCGGTTATTTTGTGATTCATCAGTTTTCAGATTGCAGAAAGCAAAAGTCTGAAAAACATGAGTGTGATGCAGTGAAAAGTATCGCAAAAGGAGGGTTGGAGGTAGACATTCTGATGTGAGTGGGTGTTATTTGGACAATGAGCACTACTGGCCCTGCTCCTGGGCTTTCTTTTTGAGCATCTGCCTTTCTGACTGACACAGGCCAAGAATTCTCTTGCTTCAACTGCTTCCATTCATGCACAAAATTCTTACAACACAATTGTGTGTTTATTGACTCAATGTTGCCTTTTCAGCCATAGGTACAAGCACTCCTGCTGGTATTGCAGCACAGCACTAACCCTTCATTTCACATTTACCAGAATCTACAGCACATATGCATACATGTCTAATGTATTCACAGTTCTCATAGCCTGTCTCTTGCAGTTCTCTAACTGTTCTCTGCCCAGCCACCTTTTCTGGGCAGCTTGCTGATATGTTTAAATGGCTGTGGTCATCTTCTCAACAGGTCAGCACCACCACGTGCTCCTTAAGGCTTTTCCGAACATCTTACATATTTCTAAAGAACACATGTAGCTCTGATTTTTTTTTTTTTTTCACCAGTAGCTCAGTGTATTTTCTCAGTTTGGTCCAGTCTTGTTGGAGTGATCTGTAATTACTCAGTCACTGATTTGCTAAATCATGGTGTCCTCACCACAAATCCTAGAGCAGCATGTTCTGTATGTCACAATTTGCATGGAATCTTATTTCAAAATCTAGATACTTAGCTAGTCAATTTACTAATTTGAGTATGGTAAAAGGACAGGATGATACTGTTCTTTGATGCTCAAAAGTTATTTTAGATCTTCTTTCAGCCAACAGAACCAACCAAATATTCTTCAGCCTTAGTTCCTCTGTTTATGATTTTGCACACCACAGCTAATCCTATAACTCTTAAAAGTTCTTTGACTTCACAGCAACAGATTTTATTGTCTTCTACCCACCAAAACACTCAGATGTAATCAATCTTAAACCTCACTAAACCTCACTTCATTACATATCTGCTTCACTCTCAGAGTAGTTGCACTAAAACATACCCTAAACCTATGCCTGATCTTTAATTTCTCCTTGGCTGATTTGGATTTTTATTAATTCTGCCAAAAATTACATATTCTGAAATGAAAGAAAAGCAAGAAACATGGTCACATGCTCATGTCTGAGACACACAAAATTTAAATTGCTGAATGGTCTGTCAGAATAATATCGGTGACCTGTGAACTGTGGTTTTAAGCATCACCTTACTGACTGCTGTGCAGCAACTAACTCGGGGTATGAGCTGCTCCCTGGGAATGCTTGCATGGTGACATTTACAGGTACTTCAAGATGTGTAACTCCAGAACCAGAGCAAAAATACTGATGTGGTTGTGAGATATGGAGTGTGATGTCTTCCTGCTACTGCCATGTCAGAGTTGCTAACATAGAGCATGACTGGTGGGTGAATAATTCTAGAAAAAAAAACAAGAGTCTGTCAGTACTGGGAAAGGAGGTGGAGGGATACTAAAGTGAGAGATCTTCTCTCTAACCCAAGGATTTCTGTAACTTCTTGATATTATGACAAGGAGCACAAAAGTGAAATGTAACTCTCTCACTTTTCGCAATTATCTCCATAATTAATACTACTGCTTCAAAATAACATCACTTTTGTATCAATAATGGTGCGGCCAACAGGACTATGGGATGGATCATCCCCCTATCCTTGGCACCAGTGAGGTGCCAAGTGACCTTGGCACGCAGGTCAAATCAGTTTTGGGCCCCTCACTCACTACAAGAAAGACATTGAGGGGCTAGAGCGTGTCCAGATATGGGCAATGGAGCTGGTGAAGGGACCACTAGTCTTATGAGGAGCAACTGGAGAAAATGAGGGTCAAGGTGGACCTTATCAATCTCTGCAACTACCTGGAAGTAGTGTACTTCTCCCAGGCAACAACTGACAGGACAAGAGGTAATGGCCTCAAGTTGCACCAGGGGAGGTTTAGATTGGATATTAGGAAATATTTCTTCATGGATAAGGTTGTCAAGCATTGGAACAGGCTGCCCATGGAAGTGGTAGAATCACCATCCCTAGTAGTGTCCAAAAGGCATGTGGATGTCACACCTGCTGACATGTTTTACTGTTGAACACAGTGGTGCTTCATTAAAAGTTGGACTTGATGATCTTAATGATTCTGTGATTTGTCATTAAACATGAAAAGTCCTGGTTTTTGAGGCTAGGGATATACTATTTCTCCTTATGCTGCTTTACTTCAGTTCTAAACCCCAAGTTAAATAAATAACTGTACAAAAGCTATTTCCCATCTAAATATTTTGAAGTAGACACAAGTGTTTCTCCATGTTGTCATACTCACTGGTTTAAAAATATGACAATTTTTAATTCTTCAATATTCTACCAGTCCTGGATGGCCTAGATGATAGGATAGAGTACACCCGCAGCAAGTTTGCACATGATATAAATTTGGGAGAAGTGGTTGATACACGAGATGGCTCTGCAGCTATTCAGAGGGTTGTGGACAATCTGGAGACGCGGAAAAACAAGTTATCTGATTAAGTTCAAAGGGAATTCAAAACTCCTGCCTCTGGGAAGGAATAACCCCATGTATTATGGAAGAAATATAATACCCATGTATCATCCACTGGAGGCTGACTGCCTGGGCAATGGCTGTTCAGAAAAGGCCCTGAGAGTCCACAAGGTGAGCATAAGGCAAAAATGTGCCTTTGTGAAAAGGAAGCCAACAACCTCCATCTTTACAGGGAGCATCACCAGCAGTTTGAGGGGTGTCATCCTTTCCCTCCCATTTGGAGTAAAGTGTCCAGTTGTGGGCTGCCTATCTCTTGGATAATAGACGTACTGGAGCAAGTCAACCAGAGAACCTTAAAGAATACTAGGAGACTGCAGCACCCTTCACACAAGGAGAGGCTGAGAAAGTGGGGACTGTTTGGCCTTGGGAGAAGAAATGTCTCAGGGACATCTTATCAATAACTCTAAATGTCACACAGGTATAAGCAAAGAAGATGGGGACTTCTCAATGGTAGTCGGACAGAAGGAACTGAAATAGAGGAAATTCCATTTAAGCATAAAACCCACCTTCTTTGCTGTGAGTGTGGTCTAAGACTGGAACATATTTCCTATGGGGGTTGTATTATCTCCATCATTAAAGTTATTTAACACCAGACTAGACATGGTCTGATCAACTTGCTCTTGTTGATCCTGTTTTGACCAGACATCTTGGACTTGGAAGAAATCCAGACATGCCTTCCAAACTTAACTGTTGTGTGATTCTGTGAATGAGCAATTGCTATGTGCAGTCGAGTTCTGGAGACTGATTAGTTCTTATTTCTTCACAGTGTATCTCCTGCCTCTTTTTTTTTGGTGTACTCCTGACCTTTACGTAATAGATGAATAGACAAATACTACTCTGAAAGTCTCAAGCCTTCAAAAAACATAAGCTATACAAATTTGCATTAAGTGTGACCAAAAAGTAGATAATTTGTCATAATCTTCAAAAATATTCATGCTAGGCTTAGCCTAAAATCCTCTGTGTTCTCTGATCTATTTCCACAGCCTGTTCCCATATGAACAAACCTGACTTTTAATTAGTGCAATCTCCACTTTACAGTTCTGGAATGCTGTAATGTTTTTGTTGTTGTTTTCTCTGAAAACGTTACAGTGCTGAAAAACAACGTGATACAGAATAGAGACCAAATTAAAATAAAAATTAAGATAGCAGCTGGAATTAATGTGATACCTAAGGAACATCTGACAAACAAAACTAGAACTTTGAGAAGTTGTAAGGTTTGTTTTCAGACCGGCAACAAGATTCCTGCTTTGACGTACCAGTGATGTGAACTGCCTGAGAGACAGCCTGGTCAGAGGGAAAAACGGCTGAACAGAAGACAATGTCTACTGGAAAATACTGACAGAAAATGCCAGCTTGGAAGCTGTGAACCTGGGAACTAGGCCTATGAAACAGTAACATCCTTGAAAAGGGCAGCTGGTCTCTTGGAAGTACCTAGAAAGAGGAGACATCCTGAGACACTATCAATAAGTGCGAACACAAGGAAGTGAAATGACACCTGATCATTTGAGAAGGTGGAAAACAATCTAAGAAAACCAGAAACTTTTCTGAAAGAATATAAAACCTCATCATCAGTTTAAAAATTAAATTGAAGCATCGGTTGGCTGCATGAAGTAATGATATTCTATGCTGCTTTGTGTCTGTGTTATAAAACAACCCTAATTTCTACTCAAAGCTGAGTCTCTGTTCCTGGGAGCTTATCTTGCCACACACACTTTTTCTTTTCTAGATAGATTGAATTCTCCACATTAACTTTCTATGAGATCTTGAGTGCTCACTTGAGATTCTGTACCACAGATCACCTTTGAAGTGAGACAGCCTGTAATCTCACTGGTCCCCCATTTTGGACCCACTTTGGGGTAGGTTTTGTTTGTGTTCTCATTTCTGGGATGGTTGGGTTCACCTCTGGGATTATTTTGCTCCCCACTTTGGGATGGTCTGTATCTGGTATTACACTGTTGATAAATTGCTTCAATAATGAAAAGTTCATAGTAGCTTGTAATAATACATACCTAATTGGTAGTTGCTTTTAGTGATTGTTGCTCTGTGATTGATTGCTGCTATCATACTACGGCTGACATACTATTGACTGATACTATATTATTGATTGTTGATATTAGTTTGCAATAGCTCGGTGCATATATACATATATATATATGTTTATTAATTGTAAGTATACTTGCTATAGGTGACTTTTTACTATTTTTTTTGGTGACAGTTTACTTGTTAGTTGTAAATTTTGTCATATTTGTGGTAATCTGTAATAAAGCAGAGAAATATAGAGGATAAAGTCTCCATGTTTTTGAGCATTAGGAAATCCTAGAAACCCATGCTCATAATCTTCATGCACCTTCCCTTTCATTCACGACACCCTTGCATCTTCATCTCCTTTTCATTAAAGCGTTATCAACAAAGAGATACAAAAATCATATGGGTGTGTTCCTTGCACACAAAAACATCTAGGTGGCATACCTAGTTTCCTCTGGCTCTATTACACAGTCTTACATAAGGGATGACTTTGAGTATATAATGTCAATTTCAGGTACTCCTGGACAAAATCAATAACCTCTGCAAGGCTTTTAGTTGCCCAAAAAGTGTTGAACGCAAAGGGACAGGTAGAAAGGAGGACAGCCACTGAAAAGGACAGAAAGACAGGGAGACAAAAAGGAAAGCTGAAAAGAAGTCAGAAAAAATTATCTACCTTGCATTTCCCACCTACAAATGCAGCTAAAGGTATTTTTATCTTTTGCAAAATACTCAGTTGTATTCAAGTCTGAGTTGAGTGCACTTCAGTCAATGCAAAACACCTCTCAGTCTCATCAGGATATGAGGTGCTGATTGCAGGTGGTAATGAGTGTGTAATCCCAATAATGTGACTGACATTCTGATTTTATTTTTGCACATCTAGTTGTGACTGTTAGTAGTACTACAATCTGACTGTAATCTGCTGTATACAAGAAATAAATATAGGCAGAGCATGACAACTCCACAAAGATTATGGGGACTTTTAATACCTTTCAGCTAGGAAAGAAACAGAAAAAATCTGTACATTAAGGAATATATCTGCAAAATAAAATATTACAGAAAACTTTTACTCTGTTGAAATCTAAACACATTAGGTAGGAGTCATCTTACTAAAATTTAGGCATCTAAATCAGGCATCAAATACAACGTTACCAGTCAGCCTCCCTTTACAGTCAACAACAAGAAACAGGTACTTCTGGGGACATTTCATCAAACCTATGTCAAAAGCCAGATGAAGGACTGGATTAGTTATACTGTGAAGATGATGTTTTTTTGTAACTAGCTTCTATACACAGAGCGTTCATACCTCACCTTTAAGCTCTTGATGCCTATGTCAATCATCACTCAGAACTGATGAATTCTACTTAAAGAAAACATATGTACTTACCTCAGTCTAGGAAAATAATACCTTAAGGGAAATGAGATCTATCCAACTTCCCAAAAATAGCCTGGGTAAAGAGATTGAGGCAGAAATATGACAACTAAGATGCCACATGCTTCTTTCAAAATATACAAGTACTCACACCATTACAAGGAGTTCAAAACAACTGTGTAAGCTGAGCCAAGAGAGGAGAAAGTCCACTTTTTCATAGGAAGTGTAGAAGGAAAGTAACTACAGGGGAAAAAATCATGATTTGCAGTAGGAATTGTATTCAAGTGAGGGGAGCGTAGCTTTTACATGGTTATTGAGAAGACAGCCAGCAAGAATGACAAATTTTACTTTATCTTGTTCTAAATATTATTATTTCTTCGAATAGTTTCTTGTAAAATGAGTAAGCCTGTGTATTTGTTTGCCTTCGCCTTTGTATCTCCCTGAGGATCTGAATGGTTAGGCAAGACTAGCTCCTACAGGAAAGTCATGTCCGAGGTGAGAATGGGTCAGATGCTCTGTTTCTGTCACTGAGTTATCTGAGTGTCAAAGCCTCTGCATCTGGGATGTGAAACAGGTGGACTAAATCATCCAGCTAGTGTGTTCAGAAATTCAAGACAGAAAGTAAAACAGGTACGCAGTCAAAGGCAAGTTTTAAAAAAACATCCAATACAGTGAGACCTGAAAGCAATGGCCTCACAAGTGAGCAGCCAGGGAAACTCTTTATGCGCACCATACCATTGCTTACAAGGGAAGATGCTTAAAAAAAACCCAAAAACAAACAATGAACCAAAAAAACCCCCGAAAACCCAAATATTTTTCTCCAAAAATGACAAAGCAGTTTGTAGTGTTCCTCCAGAATATATTCCCTGAAACTTCCTCACGCAAAAAGTATCTTTTTTACAGATCGTTTGGATTAATTGGCAAATTGTTCTCCCAAAGCTTTCTTGCGCTGTTCTAACTCCAAAATACTGCTTTTTCAATACCTATAAGCCAATTGTGCTGCAGGGCTAAATTTGCTTTATTGCTTTTAATGGCAGTAATCCACAGACAGTCCCAATATTATAAGATTTTTTCCCCTAAGGAATGATTAAAACATTTTGGTTATTTTTGCATTCAAATTTTTCACAGCAGTTTAGTGATGTTCAAAAGACTGCATCTTTTTGTGGGGGTATTTTCACCTTTACATGACTGAAATTCAATTAATATTCATATGTTGTATTTTCAATACATCATGGACAACTTTGCCGAGTTAGGAAACTTTGATGTCGCAGTTTCGGAGACAGACAAGCGACAAGATGCACTGGGTTCAGGCACAGCAGCCAACATTTATTGAGTCTTCTTCCCCTTATACAGATCTGAAGGTCCGCATGGTCAATCCCTACGGGCTGAACCAGTGGCCACCCGGCCAACCAGCCAACAGCTGCTTGCATCCCCAATGGCCTGGGCCTGCTCTCCAACAGTCCGCACTGGTTGGATTTTACAACCCACCAGTCAGGGTACTTCTGTAATTTCAGTTATGTCTTCATTACTTCAGTTATAAAAGAGGGAGTTATAAAATGGGATTAATTATTATTGTGAGGCCTTCAGGCCAGCTGACCACCACAATACTTCCCCTTTTTTGTTTTTAATTATAAAAGCGGCATCTGTTGCCCTGTCTGCTGGGCCCGTGGAGACAGGGTGACAAACACAGCTCAACAGGCCTAGGCCCTTTCAGCCAGAGATGTATCCCATTGTATCATTGGAGATGTAACAATCATATCTGTCAAATCGGATTACCAGTGATACAAACTCTCAAAGTGGCATGCGGCAGGCTTATTACCTTAAAAGTTACAACTTAACAACTTAACTCTATGAACAGGAAACTTTAGAACCATGGGAAACTTAGAGCAGAACGCCTTGATGGAAGAAGGCGTGCGAGGCTTCTGCTTGTGCAAGTGCGCCTGGTTGTGGTGCTGTCCAGGCGGGGCGGTCAGCCGTGTAGCGACGGTGACGATATTGCGGTGTTCCGAAGGGGAGCGATGGCCCTGGGTCTCTCTTCTGGTCTCTCTCGCGTCCTTTGTTGCTATACATCCTGGGGACAGCTCCAGCTCCAGTAATAGCGGCGTGGCTGCTGCTGCCGCGGCAGCAGCGACATTAGGACTTCCTGGTCCACCGCTATTTCCAGGCATGACGCTTAAGCGGAGATTGGGTGCCTCTGACAGCGTGTCTGTCTTGGGCGAGCGTTTTTGTGATGGCTGTGCAGGCGCGTTCGACACAGCTGCAGGACGCTCGGTTTCCACAGAAACTTCGTGGCCAGCACTGCCCGGCATGGTCACAGAATGCCTGCTAGTAGCGGCTCAGCAGTGGCCAGAGACTTGGCAGCAGCTGGACATGGTCCTGCAGTGGCCAGCGTTAAGTGTCGCTCTGCAGCTGTGGGAGGCAGGGCACGGAGGGGCTGGAGGACACTTGTCTAACATAGCGCGGCCGCCGTTCGGTTCGGCGGCAGCGCTTTCCGCCAGCTGTCCGTCCCGGCACGGGCCGGCGGTGCGGCTCCGCACGGCCGCACGGCGCTGCACGCGGGACACGCCCCGGCGCGGGCCGGCGGCGCAGCCCTGCTCGGCCGAGGTGCTCTCTTGCGCGCCCGGCGCAGTGTCCACGCCTCCCGCTGCCTCTCCCGGTGTCTTCTCCTCGCTGCCGGCCCCAGAGGGCAGCGCCCGCAGTGTTCACAGCATCGTCCTTGCATTATTCTCAGTTTTTAATTGTTTTAGCAAGTCCGCTATAAGCCTCCAAGGCTTTATCACATTAATAGCTGTCTCATCTCCTATGGAGGCCGCTTCGATTATAATTTTGCCAGCCCGCTTCCACTTTTCCAAGTCCAGGGCAGTCTCCCCGGAGACGTCTAGTCTGTGGCTCTCACACCATGTGATTAAGGCTGTTAAAGCCTGTTAGTCGTATTTTATCCCTTTTTTTGTTAAAAAGGAAGTCCACACCTGTAGCAGGGGGTCTTCCAGTGCTGAAACCCATGCACCCATGCTGGCAATGTCTCCCAATTACAAAAAAGGAGAAAGAAAAAAAATAGAAAGGAAGGTCCGGACCGAGCACGGCTATTCCGCCGCTCTTCACAGCTCAAAGGCTGCAGGCTCAACAGCTGCTTGCGTCCCCAGCGGCCTGGGCCTGCTCTCCAACAGTCCACACTGGCTGGATTACATAACCCACCGGTCAGGGTACTTCTGCAATTTCAGTTATGTCTTCATTACTTCAGTTATAAAAGAGGGTGTTATAAAATGGGATTAATTATTATTGTGAGGTCTTCAGGCCAGCTGCTGACCACCACAATACTTTGAAGTGATACAGAATCAATAAAAATTCCCAGAGGGATTATTTTTCCACGCTTGTACTCAATATATTGTTTTTGTAGTAGGGGATAAGTACCATGGTCTACCTTATGGTCTAGATTTTGTTTTCATTTACTGTAGAATTAGACACAGGTAAATTCATTAAGCTAATGGACCTGCCCCTCTTACACTCACCATAAAAGATTGTGAGAATCTCGCCACCATACAAGCGGTACCACCAACCACATTTTAAAGTGAATGTTGGTTTCCACTCTTTTCCCCAGTTTTCTTGAAGACAAGGGTCAGGCAGTTATGCCCTGCTGATCTTAGTATCAGAGTGATCAGCACTTGGTCTGCCAAGTCCTTCCCATAAACCATCATATTTGAACCACTGAATAGGTAGTTTCAGTCAAAAGAAGGAGCCACCGCTCTTTTAAATTCAGGGAAAACAAGTGGCTTTTTGGTTAAGCTTAGTAAGTGACTTCTTAGATCAGTGTATTGAATTTGGTATCAACTCAAATGAGGAAAAGAGATTAACATAAACTCAAATCTTACTAGATGCCAAAAAATCCGCATTACACATTCCATATGTTTAGAAAAGCAGCAGTTGTAACCTGAATCTTCATTAAAAAGTCAACTCTGTGTAAGACACAAATTCACTGGAATCTAGACCTAAAGGATGTTTTTTGTTACTCATACATACATACCCTGCCTGAAATTTTCAAGGAATATTAATTTGGACACAAAAAGTTCAACTCCTTTAGAAAACAAAGGATGCTGGAGAAAATCAAAATTAGTTCAATTTATTAGGATATAATTTTTTAAAAACCTTCCTAGCTGGCAACACAAAGGAAATAAAATATGAAGCTTTTTGCCTGTCACTGTCCTGAGCAGCAGATAGTGTGTCTACTACTGTCAGACCTTTGTTCAATAAAAATAATTTATGTTTGTAAAAATGCTACACACTTTCCAGTGTAAATCAGCAATTTTAAATCCAACAAATAAGTGATGGCAAAAGTAAAATAATAATAGGGCCTGTATTTAGACAAGAAAAACATATTGCATTTTTCAGTGAATTGATTAACAGCAATTGAAAATATTTCTGGTATTGTTAGAGGAGGTTGTGGGGTTTTTTGGACAGTAGATCCTAACTGCATGTGCTTCACCATCTCATAAAATGGAGATGTGACCTGATAGCACTCTTGTAATTGTTATGTTTGTTTAACTAATTTGCTGGTAGCCAATAAATCTTATGGGAATTTGAGCAAAATACTGTATTTTAAAAGTCTTCATATCTTCACCATCTTCATATGGTCAAGTCTTTTGCTTAATTCACTTAACAGTTTTAGGAATTGTGACCCAGCACAACATATTTTCTGTTTAGGTAGGAGGTTATTTACATTTAGTATACAGGCCTTACACTTCATTAGTGTTGACTTTGTAAATTAGTCTGAATACATGTTAAACACTAAGATTTTTCACTTCTTTTCTTTTTGTTAGCAGAAAATAAATTATCCCTTCCTTCTTCAAGTGACATGAAAGCAAGTCATACCCATGCCTTTTTAAATTATGAGAAAAGTTTTAAAGTAGTATTTGGGTGTTTGGTCCCAAGTAATACAATATCCTAAGTGATATTTTGCTGAACTCCATGAATCATATACACAGATTGAAATGCAGCTTTTGCCTTCCTTTATAACCTGTTGCTGTAGTTAACATTTAGAGGTTCCTATAATTTGAAGAAATATAAATAATTTCCATAAGACAACAGAAGTTATTTTATCCTGCTATCTTCACTTATCTTTGACAACTTTCAGTCTGAACGTGTCTAAGTAAATGCACATTGATCAATGCCATTTCTGTTAGTCCTGACACAGGTAGTCAACCATTTACCAAAAATAAAGAGATTTAGAAAACCTTACAAATGCAAACACAGATTTTGTTCCTGCCACCTTCTTGGTTCTCACAAAATCCAATCTCCATCACATGATTTATCTCACATAACTTGCTGTTACTCGGGTTAACTGTATATATTTAAAATGTCTACAATGGAGACTCAGAAAATGGAAGTTTTCAGGCAAGTCATATACATTCGTTCAGATAGTTAATTTTAGAAGACAAATAATGACATTCCGGGGAATTAAGGGGAAGATGGCTGAGAGTTGAACAGCATTGCCTTATCTATTCAAAGAGGATGTTGTCCACTCATCGGCTTGATACATTGTGTTAAGACTGTCAGCAACTGCAAAGTGATAAGATAATGGAAAGCATTCTTTTTAATTATCTAAAATATTTCCCCTGTGAAAGTTGAAAATAGCTTCATTCTAGTAATGAAGGGATAAAGAAAGTAATCACTTTATAGCTAGATATATTTGAGTAAACAACAAAATGACATATTTTTGCATAAATTCACTTGGCCTTTTTCCCTTGATTGGTTGGTTCGTTGGTTAGTTTGGGGTTTTTTGTTTAATATGGGCATTCATCTTAAGAGTTTTTAGTAACCTTGTGAATGCTGAGTTTTCTTCCTCTAAATCAAAATCACTACTATAGACTTTCAAACCTGTTTTTAAATATATATTATCAGTTAACTTGATATAGTGTTTGGTTTTTGTGCATTGAAATGTTTCAATTTAAGAAACTGTTCTGATTTTGGGTGTGGATCATATATAGACTCTGTGGAGACTGTGGTGTTATGGCTGCTACTGGCTGGGATCCTTTCTCTTACACTGACCAATGAACAAACATTCATATGCAGTTACTAAAAATGCATGTGAGTAAAAATAAATAACAATTCAGGAGACTTACTTCTACCTAATCCTCGTGATCAATGTATCTGTTAAAAACCAACGAAGACAGGAAATCTAGAAGTTTGTATTGAAAGACAGAGTTTGATAACAGAAATAAATAGAAAATATGATTTTCAGTCATGGTACTTAAGATCATTGATAAAATGCTTCACTAAAGATCATGAGATGTAACCTTGAATATGTGTGGATTTAGTAAAGGAGGCTTTTACTGGTAGATGATTTTTTCTAAAGGCAGATTAGAGAGGTGGCGTTCCCTGATATTCATTTCTCAGTTATGCTTCTATCACAGTGTTAGACCAGGAATAACTTAATTAAACCATGATAATTTAGTCATAAAGCCTAGACTAAAGAGTGACAGCAGATAACCTCTTTTATCAAGTGGATGAAGGATTCTGTTTAGACCAAGGCTCTCAGTGAAGGTGAATTTTCTGGCAGTAGCAAGTCTTTCCAAGGAGGGCTGCCAAAACACAGTATATCCACAGCCTGCTGGAAGTACCCACCACTATCCAGTGATCTCAAAGCTGGACAGGATGGGTGCAGTCGTACACAGAAAAGCTAAAGAACTCACAGAGACCATATCAAAACAGCTACAGTGAAGATTTTTATAGCAGACACAATCTCCTCTCTCCAATAAAGTTGACTTTGCTTTTGCATAATTCTCAAAACATCAGGGTAGGAATTCTGGATTAAAAGTGAAGAGAAGTATTTTCTTATACAGAGGAAAATATAATTATGCAAGTATTAGGATGATGCACTGGACATGGCAATTGAGAGTGAACACAGTTTGTACAACAATCAGGATTTCCACTCTCTACTCGTAGTTCTTTCAGCTACTGGGGTAGAAACTGAATTAAGAACAGAAATTTTCCCACACCCTTCTCCTGGACAAACTGGCAAGACTGGGTGAGTAGTCTGTGAAATGGGTAAGAAATTGGTTAGCAGGGCATACTCAGGGAGGGGTTATCAATGGTTTTCACTCAGGCTAACAGCCTGTCACAAGGGGGGTTCCTCAGGATTTGATTTTCCACATCTTCACAGATGTTCTGGACAATGCCGTCTTACAAAGAGACCTAGACAGGCTGAAAGGGTGGGGCTGGCAAGAGCAGTGCAAGGTGCAGCAGAGACAAGTGCAAAGTCCTGCACCTGGGATGACACAACCAAAGGGCCCAGCGCAGGCTGTGACCTGTGTGTCTGGGGAGCAGCCTTGCTGAAAGGGAGATGGAAGTTCAGGGGACAATCACTTGAACACAAGTCACTGGTTTGACACTGCAGCAAAAGGCAAATCAGATCCTGGGCTGCAGCTGCAGCTGCATTGCTGGCAAAGACAGACTGGGATCACCACACTCTGAACAGAGCTTGTCAGGCAGTACCTGAAGCATCGTGTCTCCTTCTGGTCTCACAGTTCAAGGAAGACACAAGACGGTCTAAAAGAGGGCCACAAAAAAGGAAAAACAGCTGCAGAACCTGACCTGTGAGGAAAGACAGAAGGAGCTAGGCCTTTTATCCCTGAAGAAGAGAAGGATCAGAAGGGACCTCATCAAAGAATTCCAGTACTTAGAAGGTGGCTACAAAGAATACAGATGTTCTTGCATCACAAGGAGTCACATGGTGAAGACAAGTGGCAAAATGTACAAGTTGCACCAGAAGACACTTCCTTGACATAAGAAAGACATTTTTTTACAATGAGAACAATTCTTCATTGGAACAACCTCACCAGGAACCAGTAGAGTCCTCATCACTGTAGATTTTCAAGATGCAGTTGAGGAGGATGCTAGGTTATCTCATCTAGTTTCCCTTTCCGATGAAAATGTGGACCAAATATTCTCCTGAGGTCTCTTACAAGTGTTTTGTTCTGTGATTTTGTGAAGTTTTTTCATTAACGACCACGTAATTTTTCATTTATCTTTCTCTCAAGATTGAAGGGCTGTCTTCAGGGCTCTAATTATTGTTGTTGAGGTCTACTCTAGCACATATCAGAATTTCTCCATGGAAACAGGATATATGAGGAATCTTAAGTTAAAAAAAAAGAAAATTAATTGTAAGTATCAGCTGAGAAGTGCTTCAAACAATGATTATTCTGTCAGCCTTCAGCTAATTGCTCAACATGACTGACTTATTAGAAGATTTCTGGTCATATTTAACAGCAAACATAAATTACTTTCTTGAGAAAGAACAAATAACACAGACTTGACTGTGATGTCATTCATATCAGCTTTTTATACACAGGCAGTTGGAGCTGGGTCTGGTTACAGTTAACTTATGAAAACTCAAGGTTGCTCTGTTGATCTGCAAGACTTCCTTCAGATTACACACAATGAGATCAGGATCTAGATCCTTCATTTTAATGGGCAGCACCTAATTTAGAGCAGCATGAAATTACAATCGGACCCGGAATATGAAGAAATAGTGGAGTTACACTTTTAGGATATAGAAGGATATAATATATTGAGAATTGGGTGCCCAGTACACAAGGTGAAATATGAAAAATGAAGGATTATTTTCATGCTCACACCTGAAATGCAAATGTGTAACAGATGTTTAGCTATCTCCTTTCATGCTATCAACCTTGCATTGATCACAGCACAAAAATATGTAACACATCATAATCGAACTGATGGAAAGCCTGTATTATACAAGTGACTGTAAGGAGCTCTCTGTAAGTATATCTGTTCTAATTTGAGCCTGTGAAGTTGGGTCTTCCCTTAGAGCAGGCCCAAAACACCAATAACTGAGAAATAATTCACTGCAAACTATCCTAACAATAACATGTAAATCCCCAAAGCACTCAAAATATAAGGCTTCAGTGAATTACAAACCTATTTATACAGGGTATGAATCTTAAATATGCAACTGCATATTTATGTATTTAAAGTTGCACATATTTATGTTCATATGTACATTTATGTGTATATGCACATTTCCACCTATCATACTAGACCAAAGTTGTTGTTTTTTCATTATACTTCAGCTGAATCCCCTGTTACCTCAATTTTTCAGTATAACGTGATTTTCTTACAGCAGGACACGCTGGGTTAGGAATAGAAAAAATGTACAGCAGTGGATTACAGGAATTATTTATTCTAGAGTAAAGCAGCCAGGGCTGCTAAGTTTCTTTTTTCATTGTTCCACACAAGAGGATCCCTAGTGTATTTGTCTCCTGAGATACACTCCTACATGGAACTTAGAAAATACTAGTACAGCTCATCTTCAGAAGGGGGTGGTCTATTATTAAATAAGGTATTAAAAACCTTCAGAAAAATATTTTTAAAGCCTCTGGGCTGCTATGTGATGTTCTTTTCATATTCTTTGGAGTTTTGAAATCTCTTCCTGCCTTAGCCTCCCAGTAAAATGAAAGATTGACATTATTATGTGAGGTTCAGGTAGTCTGTGATCTCCTACAATGAAATCATGCAAGAGCCTTCACTGACCAGAAGAGCATGTGATAAAATCAAGTACAGAAGAGGCCCCAACATATGGTGCTGGAAGCACCACCTGGACAAAGGCAGTAGTTTATTACAGAAGGAAAATGTTCCCACTTTCAGAACTAAGTGACACAAATAACAGAACCAGAGATCACAAAAACCAATTGTCATGGGGATGGATGATGAAAAAACCCCATCGCAAAACAGAGAACTTCCATTAAGTAATCTGAAAGAGGAAAGGCCACAACACGGCTCTGGGATCCAACCAAAGCATCCTTTTTCTGCACACATCTTTTTGACTTCAACAGCTTTTGGATACATTGTATTTTGAGCAGGGAGGAAATTCAAAGCAATTTTGTACTATGCAGTTGTGCTCTCTGCAATCCAGACGGGCTAACCCCAGCATTAGATTACCAGATGCGCAGGGGTTCACTAATCCGCTAGCTATTACATCTGCATTCCAGGGTTTTCATAAGAAATGCAACAGCTGTGAATCTCTGAAGTGTCTCCTAAAGCGATGACTGACTTTGGAGATTATCACTCCCTCTTCCCTTAAAACAGGATGGAGTTTCCCCTGTGGCTTCATGCTGCTGGAAGGGATTCTGGATAACCTCTGACTGCTTAATCCCCGCAGACCTTGGGAGCAGTGCAAGTGTGGGTGGTGAATTAAGGGAAAAGTTTTCCTACTGAATTCTGAGAATTCTTACCCTTCAGGTGCTCCCTCCTTTCCAAGAGTGTCAGCGATCTGCTGTCAAAATGTTCAGGAGACATTTGAAGAAAAATTTTTTTCCCTAGGTTGAGATAAGCCCCATGTCTCAGGAGTGCATAAACAAGTCCAAAAAGGCTGGAGGAGGAAGGAAACCTGCATGCAGACCTTTTTAAATAAAAGAGCAACTTCATTTATTAAATAAAGTTATTCTAAGGAATTGCTTGTATTCCAAAAATATGCTAAGGGTATGAATAGTGAGGAAGTGAGTTAAAATTAAATTTGGAGATAATAAACAGCACTTCATAGAATCATTGAATCACAGAATATGCTGAGTTTGATCATTGAGTCCAGCTCCTGGCCCTGCACAGCACCATCCCCAAGAATCATACCATGTGCCCAGGAGCATTGTCCAAGCACTTCTTGAACTCTGTCAGGCTGGTGCTGTGACCACTTCCCTGGGGAGCCTGTTCCAGTGCCCAACCAACGTCTGGCTGAAAAACCTTCTCCTGCTCTCCAGCCTAAACTTCCCTTGACTCAGCTTCATGCTGTTTCCTCAAGTCTTGTCTCTGGTCATACTTCAAGGCAATATATGCAAAAATAATGCTTAAGGTTCAAGAAATCAAACTTGCGTGAAGCTCCACAAACAGACATTAGCGAAGAAATTTTGAAACCACAAGCAGGACATTTAAATTGCTTCTCCCCTCTCTACCCTTAATCTTTGCCTTTTGATCTTAAAAAAGGAATTTATAGAAAGACTTCAAGCTTTTCTCAGATCTTAATTTGAGATAATGAAGGTAAAGATAGTTCATCTCTCTTTCTGAAAATTATGATGTTTGCTGTCTCAAACACTGAGGAAAGGCAAAGATAGGTAACATGTCTCCAGCTGAACTCCTTCCTTCTGACAAAACACAAAGCAGAAATTCATGCTGAGAGTTTGCTCAAAGCCAAATGAGTTACATTCAAACCTGAGTGTCTGTAAGAGGTTGTATTTCATCTGGAAGACCACAGCAGGCCAGGTTAAGTCTGGCCTTCAGAGCAAGGACTCAGTTTTGGCTTTTTACCATACATCCATACTGAATGAGTGCAGAATCATGAGACGAAGGCATCTGAACTCAAAAGTACTTTGCACTTCAGCCCAGGGTACAATCCATCTTGAAAATGAAATCAAGAATATAAAGCCAATGACTATGAAAAGACTCTTGTATTGTCCTTGAACCTGTACCAGTGAAATTGCTTTTCATCTGGGACCTTCTGAATAATTGGCAAACATTTAAGCATTTAAGTTCCCCATCAAGTTTATCCCTTGGTCTTTAAAGTTCTGGCACTGCTTTCTACTGTAATGTTTCCTTGTCCCTCGTCAGGGAAGGAGGCAGAAGAAAAGGACAGGAGAGAGAGGATTAATTTTTGATTTGGGCATAGTTAAAATGCAATTTCTGGGCATTATAGCAGGCAATTAAGTGACAAAACAGACACACTGAAAACAAGTGTTAAGGTTGTTTGATGATCATGTAACAAGTATGAAGAGAATTACCCTTCCAAAGCAACATCATTTATTTTAAAGGTGAACTCAGCAATTCAACATTATGTCTTATATGTATAAATATTTTGGCTCGGTTTGTATCACTTTTAGCTACACTGGCTGAAGATCCTTTTAGCATGTACCCTATCACTGAATTCAACAGGATGAAGACGCTTCCATGGCTCCTGCCCGTAACACATTTTCCAGAGGAGTAGAAGGTACCATGTCTTTGTTTAGACTCAGCTACCAACTATATTTGTTCCTGTTAGCTTATGTTATTCCTCAAAAATCTAAGACCTGTCTGGGAAGAATAAAGAGATTCTGTTTCTCCAAGAGCTACCATCTGTGTTGGATTTAGGGATCTTGTAAAAACCTAATGTCAAATGAAGTTGCATACTTTCAGTGCTGAAGGATGAAGAAGAATTACTTAGGGCAACATACATTAGTTTAGAGCAGTTTATGTCAGTTTATTGCTATATAAAATATTCAGGCTATTTCCTCTTGCTTAATTGGCATACTAGATGAAATAAGGACACAGATTGAAGAGATAAGATGTGACCATGGAAGAAAATTTCATAACAATACTAAAATATTAAATTAGAACAGATGTTGCAAAGTTTGAATGCCAAAGATTCAAAATTTTCAGGAACACGTACAGGGGATACTTGCAGCTCCGTGGTTATCTGTCAATCTACAATCTACATAGCCTAATTTTCAAAGCTGCTGACTATTCAGTTTCTCTGGGTGCTCCAGAGCTTATGTGTAGATACAAAGAAAGTTTGCAAATTATACTAACTTCTAATATTTTTACCCCCACTGCAGGAGGGGTGTCCCATTACAAGCATTTTCAAAAGTCTTATTAGTACAAATTAGACATGCATTTTATCTACTCATTAATATGAAACTGTATTGATTGTTCTCCAAACAGTTTGTTAATAGATCAGTGCTCAAGCAAGGTACCAGAAACTGCAGTAAACAGCAATTTCTAAAGCATAAATACCAAGAGGCCACATTTCTTGCTGTCATAACTTCACATCAGCCTGTTCTGCTATTTCAGAGACTGTGGATCAAACAAGATGAGGCCACAAAGGAAGCAGATGCTTCTCCTCTACCAAAACACCAATGTGGGACAGAATAGGAAAAAGAAAAACATAGTCTATGATATTGGGCAAAATGGAGCAAACATAACCTTGATGCATACACAACTTCAGCACAGAACTAAAGTAATTGCACTGTAGGTGCCCTGAGTTAACAGATATAGGAAATTAACTGGGTGTAGAATAAAGAGAGAGGACTTAGAGGAGGAAGAAAGTAATCTCAGCGAGCAGTTTTAATTGCTTTGTAGTTCCAACAGTAGCTAGTGTTTATATTGTAAATCCTCAAAGTCTACTTTATTTCACAGTCTTTTTTAACTTTCCACTTTTTGATTGCTTTATTGAAGAGGGGATTATGTCACATTTTATCAGCTGTAAAGGTGTAAATTAGGAGCTGGAAATGTGCTTGTTTGCGATATTTCTATTTAATGCAAGAAAGGAGATATTACAGGTTTTGATATGATTCTCCTTGCAGATGCTTGGTTGCCTCACCTTTTACTGTTGATCACTTTATTTTATGAAACTTTAGGGTTTGTTCAGAGTAAAAGAACATTTTGATATAGATTTGAACTCTCAGCTCATGCTGTAAACTGTTCTATATGTTCTCTGATCTGGTTATCACTCGACTTTTATAATGATTTCATTAGTCTTTGTGAGATATTAATGAGATTTAGAGCAGATGGATGTCACTGCATTACCATTGCTCACATTGTCCAACCATGAGCCTTTTCTCTTTTCATGTCCATACACTTACCTGCATGACATTTCATACAACAAATGCCATTGATTGACCAGAAACAGTCTTTTGCAATTTCTGGTCTTCATCCTGCAACTACATCTGAGTCTCACCTGACCTACTGACATCAGAAAAGCAAAAAAACCGCAGTAATGAGTCACTGCTCTGTCTGTGCCCAAAGTGCATCCTGTGCAAGGGCAGGAGGGAGAAGCCATACTGCCCTAGGTGTCTTCCCATCTGCTCTCACACAACCCTGGCCTCAGGATGACCTCACCTGGGACCACCACAGGCTCTGAGTCACCAGGATCACACCACCTAAATGGCACTGGATTGTGGCTGTCGTCATGCCCATATCCAACCTCTGCCCTCATCCACTCTTCTTTGTCTAAAAACAATGCTGGTAAAGAAGCAAGAGCAGCCCATGAGTGGCCACACAAGACAGATCAAATTGCTCTAAAATAAATAATAACAAATTGCTCTAACCAGATCCAAAGCAGAGCACAGTTGCTCCAAAAGAAATGGAAAAAGCATATAAAACTGTTTGCCAATTACTGATGTGTTGGATTAAGACCTGTAGTTCTTATGGGGAAGGAGGGGGTTCACTTAGGACAATGATACTAAACTTCATTCTGGCAAAAATTCCATTCATTTTATCTGATCAGTTTAATATTTCAGTTCATTATAAACATATTAATTTACAGCAGCAGCAACAGAAACAATGCCTAGCATTATTTTTTCCACACCTGTCAACATTACCCCCTTCAAAAAATAATTAAAAACATATATATGACTTTACTGTAGCAACAAACAAGCTACATAGCCGTATTTATATTGTCTAAAAGTAGCTGTGTATATGAAAGCCCACATATTAACCTAGATAAATGGATGAAATTGTTTACTATTCTACCTAAAAGTAAAGCATAAAGCTAGAGGCTAAGACAGAAAGGAGGGCAGAGGAATTCTTAAGGCACTCACAAGCCCTCAGAATTAGGGTTTAACTGCAGTGTAAAACAATTTGGGATGAGAGCAAAGCAGATAAGGGAAGTCTTCTACTTTTAGCAGCCCTTTGTTTTTCACTTCAATAAAAAGTTATCCCACAGGTTAGGCCAGATCCCCACAGTAGTTTGTGAGATGGCTGTTGTTGAATATTCTTCACTTTGATGGCTGTAATGGTGCCAGGAACCCCCATGGAAAATTCCTTGTAGAAGGTGCAGCTCGAGTCCTTAAAGGAATATAATCTGCTCTGGATTCCTTCAGGTTTTAAAGTATGCAAGTGACTTCATAATCACTAAATCTATGCTTTGGCTGGTATTTTTTCAAGTACTCCTGCATCTTTGTAGTTCAAACTGAAACACAAACATTCTTAGACATACCAGAAAATATTTGCAAAAAATTCTAAGGCAAGAGTTAAAACAGCTCAGAACAGATTAAACGCTTAGCTGCTTTACTCTTAGGCCACAGAAATTATCCTAGTGCTTGACTTTTATCTTCCAGAATAAAAATTCAAAGGAGACAGAAAGATCAGATAAGATACTGAAATTTAAGGGATTATTTCGGATCTTCAGTACTGAAAGAAATCATGTTTATTGGATTTCCGAACTGTTCAAGTTCTATCACATTTCTGTAAGCAGAGAACATGAAGATTTTATCCATCTATAAAAACCTCTGCACAGTGTGGAAGATAAACGAAAGATTTATCTGTATTCTTCTCAACTTCAAGAAAGATCATTAAAAAGGCTTCCAAAAAGAGTCACAGTTGCTAGCAAAATTAAAAGCTTGAATCCATGAGAACTTAAATCAACTCTTGCTCATGCAAAATTTTCTGATTTCCTAAGCTTCTGTGGCTCTATGTGGCACATTGGTGCTATTTAAGGATGGCATAGCTTTGTGGGAAAAAAACCAGGGTATATAGCTTTTACTTAAGTATTATTGCCAAATACTTTATAATAATAACATCAATACACTTGATTGTGAGTGTTCAAGTGGAGGAAATTAATTGCTTCAAATTGCTGAAAGATAAAAATTACCGGTCAGAAATTAAAGAGTCTGACTGGGTAATGCCAATAACCCTCCTCATTCCTTACAGACTGAGGCAGACTCTTTTGGTCAATAGTGAGAACAACAGACTCCTAGATATACTGAGCTTCTATAATTGCTTTAGTAATTCCACTGACACCAAAAGAATAACATCAATAATATATCCTGCCTAAATATAAGATGCCAAACTTCCCCCCACCCCCTGATTAAAGACTATTTTCAGAATTACACATGCTTTTACAGACATCTGCCTTCAGTGTAGCCTTCCTTGGCTGGCAGTCAAAAAACTAGCATGGTCCCTGCACAGCCAGTGTTGTGTGTTGTAAACCAACTACAGTACTGAATCCTCATAAGGGTAAGGAACGTAACATTGGAGCATCACTGGTTGGAGGTTGGTGGAGGCAGCACAGTGGGATGGAAACAGACTTATGGCCGTAAATGGTGACACACACCCTGAAGCTGAAGAAGGAGTGAAGTCACAGCTTGCCAGGAAGCATAATAGGCAAAAAGTCTTGGTTTGCCCCTCATATGACATGTAATGAGAGTGAGTTGTGCCATGCCTACTTGTGCAGAGGTCTGAATTCTGGTAAGCATTTGCCTACATCCTTGCCAGTCTGGGATGAAGGTGGTTTGAAAAACTGGTTACTAAAGCCTGACTTGGAAGCTTGATTCCTCCTGGAATCCAGAAATCTTCTTCTGACTCTGGCTGATAGCAACTCAAAGGTCATCCTGGCTTGAAATGGCCATGAAGGTTTTTTGCCAATTTTTTAGAAGGCAATGCTATGGAAGCAGGATCTCCAAGGCCATCTGATTATAGCAGGCGTGCCAGGACAGTCAGCCTGGTGCAGTTTAAAGTTTATACTTGGCAGTAAATAAAAGCAATTTGGCCATCTCTGACAGCAGATGTTTCCTTAAGGGTATATAAACAAGCTTTTAGCAGAGTCATCCAGTTCAGCCCTGTCAGTTTTCTTGCATGTGACAAAACCAGATGTGACAAAAATAACATAAGAAATCACTCACTCAGGAGCATACATTACCAAATTATGTAGAAGAGAAGTATGAATTTCTCTATGTAAAATCAGGAAAAGGTCAGAGCATTGTAAGTGTCTCTTAAATGCATTTAAAAATCAGAAAGGCCTCATTTTAATGCACAGTGGTGTTTTGGTATTTCTTGGCATAGCTTCACTGTCAACGGGCTTTTAGGTAGCTATCATCCACTTAGACGGATTTCCCACTTAAACAGATGACAACTAGGAAATAGCTATTCTCACCTTTCCTATTATTGACTCTATGAATATTCACTGAAATAATTAGGTTTAGTGGTGTTTTAAGAACAAACTGATCCTTTCTGCATTGATCTCTTGCCAACACTTTGATGTTCTAGAATTCACATGAATTTACATCTCAACTGGCCTGAGGCTGTTACTTAAAAAAAAACCCAACCAACCAGCCAAACACAAAAATTACCAAACTTACCTGAGAACCTAAGGCCTCTGATCTGAATAATGAGGCACTTACTGTGATCATCTGAAAACAAAACTTGCTTAGTATTCCTGATAAGTGATTTTCAGTTTAAAGCCAAAACTTACCATATTCTGTCTCCAAGAGAATTTGCTAGAGAAAGCTCCTATTTAATTTTTACATTATGTTTATGATAGATAATATCTTCTTCTGTAATCTGCAGTTAATAATCAGGATATTTTAGTTTGCTTTTGACACTTGAAATTAAGAACTTTTTTTATTAGTAGACCCTAGGAACTCTACAGGGTTTTAGGATTATTTTTCAGGAAACTCTTCAACAAGGTGTCTTTCCAGCCTGTCCCCAATTATATCACTGCTTCCGGTCAGCCATGCATGAATGTGCTAGCAGAATTTCCTCTTGAATCTTGGCATTTCCAAATTAAATAGAATTGGGATTTCAGCTTTTTCAGAGCTTAGATATGTATTTGACAGTGGGCATTACAATTCACCTTTTAATGATTATTGTAGAAAAATACATCAAAGCCTGGAGAATTCCACGTCTGCTTTTCTTCCTTTTTAAAAAACTTCAACTGCCAGGGACACGTCTCATTTTATCCAGAAGTTTTTGACGTCAGAACCATAAGCTCTAAAAAATTCCTGCTCAGTTGTTCATTGATAACATCACAGACACTGCTAAAACACGTTCCGTTCATTTCCGGCATTTGTCAGTGGCATTTCAACGGCATGTATATGAGTGCTTCTAAGCCATCAAAATTCTTTGGAGTGGAAACTGTTCCACTTCAAATACAAAGCCTGCAGAACTAAGGTCTACAGTTATGTGTTTCCCAGAATTTTAATCTGCCTCTAGACACAAAAGTAAGGTATGCTAACAGAGAAAAAGGGGTTTTTCTGTTGTTTTTTTTAATATTTGCCAATAATTTTCTGCACTCCAAGGAGAAAATTATTCAAAGGCAAGGAGAAAAAGACAAATATTGAAAAATTAGTACTATGCATCCAATCACTTTATTGTGAGGCATGTCTGAGCCATAGATGCTTTAACATGTTCAAAATTAGTCCAGATTATCCATATGACTTTTTAGTTATTTGTTAGAACGGCCTTAAAAATATTAGTTTATTGTTGCTGAAAGAAATGATGTCATACTAAATTTTATAACATCAAAAGCCCATTTGCCCATTTCCCTTGATTTTTCACTGCTCCTGCGCCAAAATGAAAGGTAAGTATTATGCCAAGTGTACACTTGCTGAGTATGTTTGTGGATATGGTATCCTGTGCTATGATATGATATGATATGATATGATGTTTTTGTCTTCTAGTGTAGTTCCTATATATTAAAATATATGTGTTCTTTGTGTTACTACCATATACTGTGACAATCTATGGATAAATACATGAGTTTAAATCCCTGGGGAAAGATGCAGCTTTTAAAACTATGGTACTTTTATCAGAAAGTGAAAAGTCTTCGTTCAAGAATGCTAAACTCATTTCTAAATATACTGGGCTCCTTTGAACACTTGCTAAGGATTCTGTACCCAAGAATGAAGACAAAACTAAACCATTTTTATGGCTATTTTTAGAAACTCAAAAGGACAGCAGCTCTGCAACAGATAAGGTAGAGTTAACCACAGCTTTTTGTAACCCGTTCAAACAGGTATATGGCAATTCGTGAGACTGCATCAGGTACCTCCAAATCTCTCAGTGAATTTAATGCTATCAGCACTGTGCTGTCTTATCTCTCCTCACCCACTCCCATATAAAGATACTCTCCAACAAGGTTTTCTGTCACCAAGGAATAATTAGGATATTTCACCACTTGTAAGCAGAGTGACCTGGGGAATATTTAGGACAATAATTAATGCTGACACAGCAATCTGAATGAAGACAACCTGAGACATATTGACTAGGTCTCTAAGCATTATACACTGGCATAATCAACATGAATGAGTGAGAAAACAGTTCTCATCCCTCCAGTAGTTCCTAAGTCTGCTGAAGTTTTCAGTGTTCCCAAATGGAAAACATTCCCTTTTCAACGAAGGTTGTGGAAATATTTAGCTATGAAATCATGCCTCTTGGAGAACACATATCATCTGCTTCTAACTTTGAATATGGAGCTGCTCTGTAGATTGAAAGGATTTATCTTTTGATTCTAATGAGTTTTGCAGCACAGACAGAAAAATAAAACAGGGGCTGTACCGCCCTTATAAAATAGTGTCAGGCATATGATTGAATTCACAACCTCAAATACATTGCTTTTCCTGAAACTGCCTTTAAGTGTGGAGCTGCTGCCTATAAAATATTCAACAGCAAGACTGAAAGGCAATTCTTCAATTTCACAAAAGCAGAAAAATCAAAGGATAGCTGGGGTTTGTTTTGGCTTCATATGTTTTGTGGGTGGGGTTTGCAGGTAAATCTCTGCAGCACAGCATAGGGGTGATTAATTGTACTGGTTGCAGTAGTCTTCTGTGGCAGTGTCCTGAAGGTCTCCAAGTTCATCTGGTTAATGGATGTTCATATCCTACCACTCAGAGCACAAAGCTGTTAACCACAAAGTGGCATCCCTCCATAATTTGCTCTGCTTTCACTAAGTTCATGTTTATAAGAACTGTCATGGTTTATGAATGGTATTCTCCAATTCACTGCCCCCATTGAGACCCTCCCAAACCACATGCCACTTTCTCACCTCCTTCACTCCCCTCCCCTTTCTCACTGGAGCAGGATGGAGTTGGGAATTGGAGGCACAAAAGGTGAAGATCACAGGTTAAAATAAGAAAAATTTACTGGAAAGAGCAATGAGATAAGAAAACAAATAGTAACGACAATATTAATTTAAAAACTATTCAAAAGAGAGGGTCATTCACTTGCAAAAATGGTCACCACAGACCCTGAGATAATGAACAATGGTGAACGGTCTCTCCCCTGCCTGACACATTTTTTCTACTGGAAGACCTGCCCTTCTTCTCCAAAGCCAGAGAGCCCCTTCCCTCTGATCCCAGCAACGATGCGAGGTGGTATAGAATGATATCTAGGTCCCGGTCATGCACCCTCAGACATGCTCCTCTTCCAGCTACTGTAAAAAATCAACCCTGTCCCGGCCAAAACACACAAACTTGAAGTCACCTCCTATAATTCAGCTGCTTTAGCTGGTGTGTTTTCGAGCCTCTGTATGCTTAAGAAGTTATATCACTCAAAATACTGAACTTGAATTCCTCACTTTTGAAAAAAACTATGGGAAAATATAATTGTGGCAAAAGTAAAGTCTGAATTCAGCTTCTAAGTCCAAAATGTCACTATTATTTCAATGCTGCTTGTAGAGATTTTAGTGTAAAAATAAATGCAGTACTGGAAGGTACATCTATTTCTGTAGTAACTATATTGCAACTTATTGGTGACTCATGATGTCTTCATTATATTTCATGTTCTATTTTTATTGAAATATCTTGCTAATGATTCCTTCATAGGTGAGTGTGAAGACCTTTGGTTTGTCACATTATGAACCTGGAAGAATCCTAAGCTTTGTCATGGTACTGTCACCTACTCAGTATCCCACGCAGCAAGTGTCCAAGTATATATATAAGTCATCTGCTTCCTGACAAAAAAGAAAAATCCCAGTGGTTCACCAACATACATGCAACTTGGTCTGGTAAAATGGTGGCATGGTATCACTTTGTTTTGGTGTTATTCTCTACTATACTACTGGAGTACTTTCTAAATGCACCAGTCCATGTCCTCCTGGAACCTGCAGTCAAAACTTGGGAGTAACGGCCAATAAACTCAACTATTAGTTTATTTAATTATTAATTAGTTTATTTAATAAAAATCAATAAATCCCTTGCAAAGGAGGACAAATATTTTATACAAATAATTTATCCACCCCCCTCAAAGATGACTTCAGATATCATTAGATACATAGAATGTCACATGAATGTCACATAAAAAAATACTCTTACTTCTGAAAAAAAAAGAGCATGTGAACTATTCAAAAGACTTCATGTATTCCTAAGCTTACTTATCAGACATAACTACCTATTTCCGCTGTTGATTTTTTGTCAGAAAGTTCCCTATAGCCTCTCCTTGATAAAATCAAGATCTACTCAGTTTCTCAGGACTTTTACTATTTGCTGTCCATCCAAAGAAGAGAAACAGGGCATCCCAATTTAGGAATCAATCATAGTAATCAGTTTGCAGGAAGGAATGTTTTATGCAGGACAAAGGGCTTCTGATTATTAATGCCTTTACCTTTCAACTACAAAAATACATTTCAGGAGAAGACAAAATTTTACAAATCAGGAATGAGCTATGACAGACTGATAATAACAAGCAATTATTACACTTCATACATCAAATGCATGCCCTACAACATATGAGAGCAAGGAATCACAACAGAATTTTAAAATTCAAAACAATATCACCTTTTACATGCTCTGGAATGTCCAGAAGAAACTTCACATATATTCTTACACAGAAAACGCTGACAGATTAATGTCATGACTTTCACCTGAAATCTGAGGGGGAAAAAACTTGAGCACTTCACTCTTTTGCCACTAGGTTAGCTGTAGGATTTGTGATTCTCTCACTGTGAGTTCATACCTGTGTCTAAGGGATGATATCAACAAACTACCTGGGCAAACACCTACTTAAAATATCAATCAACATACCTGAAAATACATTTCCAATTACATTGTTCATAAAATCTAAGATAAAGGAATATTGTGGAGAGTTGAAGAGCAAAGAGGAACACAGCTAACACTGCAACATTCAGTTGCAGTGTTAGCAGAATTCCACCAGCACACTCACTTCCACCATTCATAAGAACTTCTAAGGATTTAAGCCCAAGGTCACCCACATTTTTTCTAGAGGGGGCATATCTCATGGGAAAAATTTCCTGCCAGTTTGGAAGGAGACAGAGCTGAAGTATGTCATTGCTTCAAGAAGCATATAAAGGGTTCAGCTGTAGAATTTCTTATTAAAACCCTGGAATGCAGGTGTAATAGCTAGTGGATTAGTGAACTGAGCATCTGTTAATCTAATGTTGGGGTTAGGCCTTTATGGATTGCTGGGAGCACAACAGCAGCACAGAGGTGCTCTGCATATCCTCCCTTTTCATAAAGCCACAATATTTATAGAAAACTGGCAAATCACCCTGTGGGCTGATTACTCCTACTTAATTCTACAAGGCCTTTTAACCTGCCTGTTGGGATGCTTTGCACTAGTTCTAATTTCCACAGGAACTTCAAGGTTAACTCCATGTGGAGGATATTACAATAATACTATTGGGAAACAGATGCTCAAAGCCTGGAGCATCAACCTGGAACAACAACTTTTTTGTTGCTCTTCCTGTAGAATTGCAGATTGGAGCCTTTGTCCTCATGAGTTGACCTCTCACTGCAGCTTTTCTGGAAGGTGCCCTTCTTCCAGCATGCAGAGCTGAAAGATGCTGAAGTGGATTTGTCTTTATTGCTCAGGCAAGGTTTGCCTGATCCATGCACTGTTGCTGGCAGGGAAGCTCTTGTCTTCCAAATGGCACCAGTATGCGGTTTGTCAGGGAGCAGTAGGTTAACAGCGCTGTCATTTCAAGTGGGACTTACGCGCTGCTCCCTGGAGACCAGCAGCCATGGGGGCTCCCTGAGGGGGCAGGACAGAGCCAGCAGCCAGGGCTGTCCCACCACGCCAGCCAGCGAGCAAAAGGGCAGCCCAAGCTCAAGACACAGCTAAAAATCAGTTCCCAAAGGACAGGAGGGGCTTTGGCCACTGCCTCATTGCAGCGCATGTGGAAGCCTCTGGCACATGGGGAGCACAGCTGTCTTATGAGCTGGTCCCAAGTCCCAGTGGCCAAAACTCCTGGAGAGGTATGGTATTTCCAGGCCCTGACATAAAGTACAAGAGGTATAAAATCCATGGGCCCAGTCTTTCCACTGAACACCAGAAACAGTGGCACCCCAATCCTCAGTTCATACTTCCTCTAAAAATCCACTTATATTTCGAAAATTATTCTGTGTGCTCACATGCCATTTTAAGTATCATGACATTACCAATTAGACTCTAGACTTCTTGGGAAGTGCTTTGTGGTCTTTGATATTAATCAGAACATGCTTTGTTTTGGGCTAAATACAAAATCAATAAGGAAGCCAAATTCTTTCTAAATGTTTAGGATCTTTGTAATTTTGAATGTTCCAAGAAAAAAAAAAAAGTTGTGCTTTTGAATCCCCAACCTCCTTTTGCTTTCTTTAATCATTTCTCAGAAATATAATAAACAGAAAAGGAACAAGGAATAGTTTGTAAGGCTTTAAGTTTTCAGAAGCATAACTTGCCTTACTATCTCCTGCCCATTACAAAAAGATTGGAAAAGAAATTGCTGCCTTTGACTTCAACACAGTTAGGACAAAATTAAATCAGTGGAGAGATGAGAGAGTCTTGTACCCATAACCACATGCAATAGCTCACAAAGCCTAGTAGTAAGGAAGTAGAAATGTTGGACTACTGCCTAAAGAGTATACATACAGACCTTGAGTACAGATCATCATCTTGAGTGTCCTAAATAGGATAAATAAAGATTCCAAATACTGTGGCATATAGCAACAGGACCCTTGTCTTCAGTAGAAACTCCAGTAGTTTGTAATCCATGAGAGTACATCCTTACACAAAGTTCATAGTTTACTGCAATAATACTGTACCTGGGTCAGGGCAATCCCAAACACAGATACAGGCTGGGTGGAGAATGGATTGAGACTAGCCCTGGGGTGAAAGACCTGGAGGAGTTTGCAGAAAAAAGCTCAGTATGACTCAGGTCTGCATGCTTGCATCCCAGAAGGCCAACTGTATCCTGGGCTGCATCAAAAGAGGCATGAGCAGCAGGTTGAGGGAAGTGATTCTGCCCCTCTACTCTGCTCTTCTGAGAACCTCCCTGGACTGGCAAGAAAGAAAGGCATGGACCTGTTGGAATGAGTCCAGAGGAGAACCACTAAGCTGATCACAGGGCTGCAAGATCTCTCCTATGAAGACAGGCTATTCAGCCTAGAGAAGAAATGGTTCCAGAGAGACATTATAGGAGCCTGTAGCAGTCTGTTTACCCACTGCTTTTCTGATCCCATATTATTCCCCCTCCCCTGCTTTTCCTTGCCCCTAGCCCTGGCCACTCCCTCGGGCTCTCCCCATTGGTTCCTGTACCCCAACTCTGCCCATGTACCGCCCCTGGGCCCTGAGAAAAACCCCCTGCGCCCGGATCAGGAGGTCTCTCTGCCTCTGAGGGTCGCCAGGACAAGATGTAACTATTAAAAGTCCTCTTAAACCCTCATGGGAGACCCTTCTCGCCTCCTTTGCCATCACTGGTTGTAACTCTGATAGCTGCCAGTGCAAAACTGTGGAGCCATCCGAAATGGACTATGGGAGGGCGACAATGGTTGCACTGCCCTAAGCAGCTCCACTGAGCAATGAGGGAAAGCTGCAGTTTGCTAAACTAAACCTAGCATTACGACAGGAGCCTTCCAGTACATAAAGGGGACTTAAAAGAAGGCTGCAGAGGGACTTTTCACTAGGGCATGTAATGAGAGGAAAAGGGGGAATGGCTTTAAGCTGTAAAATGTGGATTTGGATTAGACATTAGGAGGAAATTCTTTAAAGTGCGGGTGGTGAGGCACATGAGCAGGTTGCCCAGAGAAGCTGTGGATGCCCCATTCCTAGAGGTGCTCCAGACCAGGCTGGATGGGGCTCTGAGCAACCTGGTCTAGTAGAAAGTGCCCTGCTCACAGCAGAAGTCTTGGAGCTTGATGATCTTTAAAGTCCTTTCCAGCCCAAACTATTCTGTGATTCTATGATTCTGGCACGTGGGACATTGTCTCAGTTACAGGAAGATAAAGACAGCCCTCCAGAGCCCTACTCAATATCTTCTAAATAGAGTTCAGAAATTATATTAGAAGGAAAACTATGTAACAGGCAAGACTCAGCAACTCTGCTTATATATAAGTGACTTCTGACTACTTGTATAAATATAAGCTTCCTGTGGATTGCACTGCAGGGCTTTCAATGGTCTTGCACTGTGACCTGAAAATGGTGTTCAGGCACCTTGATACTTTGCATCTCTTATGCATCTAGTTTTCAAGGAGCTGCAGGAAAATAAAAATGTCAGTTTTCATCTTGTGCACCATATGACTCAGGCATTTTAAATCTGGCAGCTTAATCTTACAGATCTGGCAGTTTAGTCTCACTGTGTTGTTTTTCGCTTTTAAAACAAAACCCTCCCCTTTAATACATAGCACAATTCTAAATTAAAACCCCCATGTAGTATGTATCTAGTATGGTCTCACTTATAAATGTTGCCACAGTGATGTGTGCTGAAGGACTTCTGGGTTCTTAGCCAGAAGACAGCCATAATTCATACAGGGAGATCATAATATTAGGGATGCATCTCAACACAATGCTATATCATTCTCCTCAGTCAACAGCAACCTCTCTTTAAATTTAAATTCTTGGGAGCTCAGATGCTTTTGTATTATTCATTCAGACCTGTGGCTTTGCACAACAGGATGCTGATTGGCACAGGGTGCCATGAAAGCAGAAATTGCAATGATTCTAGACTTTCAGCAGAGATGGCTTCAGGGATTTTCCCTTAGATGTTGCACACTCTACTAAGGCAGAACTTTGCCATTTTGGGTATTAGTTGATGTGTAGGAACATGTATTCATCTGAGACAGGTCCAGCTGGGAAGAGTTTTAATGCTTTGTTGTGCCTGAAGTTGCAAGCTCTACAGACTAGAAACATGGAGATGTTTGCTTAGACACACTTTCTTGTCTTCATATTATTACATAGTTATATTACAGAGACCACTTTTCTCTGACTTGCAGCAGTAACGACAGCCAAAAGAACTTACTCTTTCTGTGTCTCTTCATTATAAGCCTACAAGTAAATGCAAATGCAAAAATGTAGTCTTCTGTTGCTTGTTAGCTGATGTAGTAAACTCACTGTCTTTGTAGTATGACTTATTTATAATTGCTGATGTCGGCTTTGTATTACTTGTAGGCATCTTAAATACAAAATTCTGTTTATGTTAGCTGTATAACAAATTTACAGTCCACTATGTATTGGAGAGTCTACTATGGAGTTTGTTTCCAATGTAGTTACTACCATCACTCACAATTACATCATTTGCATTTTACAAAACAGCAAATAAAATTACTTCCAAATCTAAAAATGCAGTAAGAAAAGTATGGGAAGGAAGCAATCTAAATGATATTGACCTTATATTTACATGGAAGCAGAGAGTTTAATTACCATCTTTAAAAAGTAAGAATTGTTCCACAATGAGATCTTCAGTCCCTCTAATCCATTTCCTAGTCTGACCAGCACTGGATGCTTCAGAAGAACATACAAGAGTATTACAGGAGTGCCAAGAGAATAAATGTCCTTTACAACTGTATTCATCTAAGTTCTAATAGCTAAAATTTAGCTTAACTTCTAGAGTCTCTAACAAACTTGTTCCTAAGTGCCTACAGCTGCAATAACTCTAAATTTTGAGACTGTAACCACCTATTTTCTTTTTACACATGCTAGATTATTGTTCTTGATTACTTGCTGTGATGACGAATTCCATGGGCTCAATATACTACACTTCTGGAAAAGTACAGCCTTTATCAGTTAGGAATTTTATGCTTTCTTGTAAAATTGAATAGCTCTAGTTTTGCTAGAGAAATTATATATTCTTGAATCCTGATCTAATTTACCTCACTGATCCTTTTAAACATGCACACATTAAAACAGCTACTCTTATTTATTCCTTTTCTGTGGTAAGATGTGTTTTCTACATCTGTTAGAAAATCACCCCCTTTTTCATGTTTCAACCACTTGCATGCTTTCTTAACGCCTGATCAAGACTATGGTAGGAAATGGTGAAACTACTGTTACGCACAGATGAAGGTAAGCCGCTACACCACTGTGCTATTGTTTTCCATACTGATCAGCATACACTTTTCTCTTGAAAAGAGATCTTGATTTTCCTTTATGTTTTGTTGCTTGTTTGGCTATTTCTGCACTAGGTTCATATTGCATTAGCCATACAGATGCCCTACTCCTTCACCCACAACTTTAAAGAACTCAATAAAATATGGAAGTCAAATGTTTTCCTTCAGTGAACAATAGATGATGCACTTGTTTAGACCAGCTGCTGTCTGCTACCTGCCCACTAGAGAGGGAAGGTGATGGATTTTCAGTATGTGAACCTGATCCTTGTTTGAGAGTTTCCATTTAAAGCTGGACCCGGGCTCAACACAGCAAATAATTTATGGGAAGTAGAAGTGGTGCCCTATTCTGCTCGCCTATACCTTTTCTGCCTTAGAAAATAAAATTGAGAGCTTGCTTTCTGTGGAGCTCCCATTTCAAAAACTTCCACTTATCTTCCAGTCCATCTGAAGGCACTCTGACTTCAGAGGCTGGTAGGTCTGACAGTTCTGTCAATAGAAACACGGTGCCTCTTCATGGTGTGGAAGAAGGGACCATGTCAGTACACTTCTGCAGTAACTTGGCTCTCTTTCTTCTGCAAAACAGTAACACGTACTTATGTTCCATTACAAAGCAGATGTTTAAGACAATTCCTACAAAGCAAAGGGTCTAAGCCTGTGTTTAACTCTTAATGACTTTTCTTGCCTCATTTTTTAATTAGGAACTCTATCAAGCTTTTCAAATTGCATATTAAAAAATAAACTACAGAGCTGCACAGCCCCTTATCCTAAAAGCCTCGTCAATTTGTCGTCTTGGGATTTCATGTCCATCAATCTTATCAATGAAACATGTTGTGTTCAGAGCAATCAATGAAGTGTCCTGTCTATAAGAGATTATTGGCTTCTAGAAATCTGAGGCCACTATTATGGACAGTAGCTGCTACAAACTAATAGAAACTAAATGGAATGGGAACAACAAGACCAGGAGAACCGACAGGAAAAGGACAAAACAAAACAAAAAAATCTTTTTCAGGCAAAAAGTAGAAATTAAATAGTGTAGGTAATAGAGAAAAGTCACAATGGGCAATTGTAAGGTGACAGAAAAACATACAATTGAAAGAAATCATGA
The DNA here is from genome assembly GCF_017639235.1 of Corvus kubaryi. NCBI lineage: Eukaryota > Metazoa > Chordata > Aves > Passeriformes > Corvidae > Corvus > Corvus kubaryi. The sequence continues at coordinate 4,706,033 of NW_024581117.1, forward strand.
AATACAGCCAGTCAAAAGAACGATATGCACTCCTCTTGCAAGTGCTCATTCCTTACAATTTAGGCTTTTTTTGTCACTGGCAATGAATCAGATTTACAATGTATGCCACCAAAAAGTCATCCCAGACAGCTCTTAGGATGGTGACATTTAAATTTAAGAGACCCCAATAACCTGGAAAAGCAGAAAATAATACTGCTGCTTCTTTAGCATACTATTTTGTTCAGCATTAACATTGTATTAAATTTTGTGCATATGAACTATCATGAACTTAATTGCAACTGAAGTCGCCTTTACCTACTAAGGAAATGAGGTGAGCTTTTTCCCATATAAATATATCTCAGCTCTAGAAGCAGAACTGCCATGGGTGAGACAAGTCAGTGATGAAAGATAATCAATCCTTACAATTTATGACTGCTTGCTAAACATACAAATTACAGGTAGCTCAACAGTCAGTAATTCTAAAAAAGTACTGCAAATAACCAGAAGCATTAATAGTTTTAGTCTTTCCTTATTTAACAAGTGCAGCTGGTATTCAGTTTGCAGGAGGGGGGCAGTCATAGTTTGGGGCTTGGCTTTTTTATCAGTGATCAAGTGATGATAATGAAGATGAATGAGTGATCTAAGAAGAGGTGTGCTGTCCCTATTGATTGTGTATTTCTGCAGTTACAGAAAAAAGTTCCTACCAATATACGTAGTGTTTAGAAGCCTAGTTTCTGTTCAAACTCGGTAGGAATTATATTTTTAATTTTATTTTTAATAGGCATCTGTGCCTAAGAAATTTGATTTCTATCAAAAATCTAACCATGATTGGCCTCCTAAATCTCTCTAGTGCCCTTGGAGAATGTCCTTTGGAGTCTGAAAATGACAATTTTACACTTAGAATAGTGTCTATAAATTGCAGAGGATTACACAAGTAATGCACTTATTTCATCTCTTACGCATTATCAACTAATAATGTTACTTCACAGTTTGTTAGCTAGGATCCCTTACAACAGAGATTCTGTAATGTGGGAATTCCCTTTGGTTTTCATTAATTCAATACAATTCTGAGACTTGCAGATTCAGCAAGGTTTCCTATGGTAATTTAACTGGCCCTGCAGGGCAAGAGCATTGATTTGTTTCACTTGGATAAAGACAGGAGCACCACAAGAGCAGGTTTTGTGTTTGGAGGTCGCTGACCTTCAGTCAAAGGCTAGCATGTAGGGAGGCATTATTCCTGTCATATCTGGGGGGGGGAGGCGGACCCCCCCAGAAAAAGAGAGTTGACCAATATGCATGAAATGGTCTCTCTCACTGTATTGTGTTTATTAGGAGATGTTATAGAGTTAACAAAAGTATTCCTAAACACTCTGAAGCAGTGTAACAGGCAGATTGTGCAAATAATACACATGAATAGCAGTATGCAAAATAAAAATTAATTTCCAGCTGTGAAAAGCCTGACAAGTGTTTTCACCTGGTAAAGACAGCATCTTGATGATACCTCTTGATATCTCACCATATGAATAACTACATCAGGTGCAGTAGGCTCCGTATAAACCACACATCAAGTTCCTTCATGCTATAGAAGAGTGATACTTTTCTTAAGAGCAAAACAGTAGATATTGAACCTGATACACTGACTCTTTCCTTACTTTCTGAGGAAGGCAGAGTTGTAAATAATCTTAGTTTGACTAATCTTTGTTATTGCAACAGCTTCAGTATATTTGCCTGGCACTGAATCAGAGTCTGCGTTCTTCCAGTGATGTGGTGTGGGGCTGTCCCCACATTTGCGCCTTCCGACTCAAAGCATTCCACAATTCTATGACTCTATATTGGAAGTAAAAAGTGTGACTCCTAATACAGAAGAATTTCTAACCCAGGTTTAATCTGCAGAGACCAACACAGCAACTGGTATAGAGGTCTACCTGGCACCCTGATCATATTTTTCACTTCTAGCATGGGCTCAGGTTTTAGCTGTCATGTTTTGACACATTTTCTTCCAGTCAGAAAACCCAGTGTGAATATTGTGTAAAGTAAAAATACATCCTCTTGTAAAGGCTTGGCTTCCACTTATCGAACTCCAGAATTGTTAATATTCAGCACCAAGATAATCAAAGTTCAGTCCCAGTCTGTTTCAGGAACTGGTTAAACCTACTGCCTACATCTTGGTCATCTATGGATTATTCTTAGAGTACCACAGAATTGTATCCTTCTTCATTTCTCCCATGCATCTAGTAGATAACACTCACCTCCCAAGTTTGCTATTTCTGGCAGGTTTTGAAAGAACGGCTTGCTTTTGTTCGCCCTGGGAGCTAGCTGCTGTCACTGTTTACCTGTACTCTCAGACTCTCAATGGAAAGGGTTCAGCCTTCTGTTTGAGAGTGGAAGACCTGTGTGCCCACAACTCTGGGAACTGAACTTCACCAACATAGCTTTATAGAAAGTGCTGGCATGTTTGGCATTTACCTTAGCAATAAATACCTCAGGCCTCCCCTTTTGGAAATAAATTTTCCCCCCTTCTTTTATCAGAAAAATCACTACATATAAGTGCTATGCTGCAGGATATTTTAGTTTTGTGTCTATGGCATCAAGACTGTGAAATGCATGAGATTTACAAATGCACATTCAGCTGTGCCTAGGACTACCAGCATAGAGAATGGGCTGCACAACACCAGTGGACCTTGACTACAATATTTTCCCATATGGATTTCAGAAAACTTTCTAAACAAAAGTGCATCTCTTTTTTTGTGGCACATGTGCTATTTTGTACATGGCAGTTGTGGCTACAGTAATTCTGTTCCTGAAGTAACAAAATGAAATCATATAGTTAGTATTCTAGTCTTTACAGTGTCCATTTAAGAGTCTGCCCACTTATTTCTACTCTGATCAACTAACTTATTATTTGGGGTCCTGTTTATCAAGATGTCTTTATTGCTTTGATTAACCAGCATATAGATTTCTTCTGTTTTCATGCTGCATACATGTGACTGTGTGGTGCAGCTGCTGAAAAGACAGAGGAATGTTGCTTGTGTAAAACATAGAAAAAAGAACTTATTTTCAATTATTCCACACACTGACCTTGGAACTGGTTTAGAAGCTGCTTATGTAACTTTGAAGGGTTGAGGTGTCACCTAAGAAAAGTACATTAGAAACATCTGAAAAGGCAGCCTGAGGATAATTGTCTTTTCATGCAAATGGAAAATTTCCAAAACTCAAAATATGAAGATATCTTGTACACCCAGGCTAAGCTGTGTATACATCTCTATGCAGACCAGAAGCAAAGGAACAACAGGATTCAAAAAAATAGAGTAGGATAAAAGCAAAGGAAGAGGGTTTCAGTTTTGAGTGTATGCTGTAAAGCACAAGAATGAAACTGGCTGGCCTCAGCTGTTTCAACATAACTTATTTCCATATGGTAAAATAATGCATTGCAGAAATCTCATGATTTCTTTGCCTGATTCATCTCTGTATTTACCCAAAAAGCAATTTCCTATTCAAATGGAAGAATCGTTGCACCATTGCTTTTATTTGTTAGGAACAATAACAAACCTTGTCCCTTAGTTTTCCTCTGGGGAAAAAAACCACAAAAAAAAATCAAACTTCAGAGGAAATTACAGCTCTGTAATTTTCACACTAATGCAGCAGAGGCCCTCATCACCACTCTGCCCAGCTGAGGTTTATAGGCTACTGTTACAAATTTAAAGAAAAACACAGAGAAGACCTTCATTAGGAGCAGCCATTTAGTGAACAGTCAGTTTTAAAACTGGGTAAATACTCTTTTCTCCTTCAGCTATAAGAAAAAAGCTCTTATTTTCCAATTTTCAGATCTCAAGAGCTAGAAGAATAGAATTAGGAGACATTAGGCACACATGGTTCATTCTCTTCTCATTCACACTGGGGTAATGCAGCGTTAATAGTGGAGAGGCTCTCTGTACCTGCAGCCTAACTTGTTACAGAAGTGGATAGATTAGGCCCCCAGCTGGTGCAAATCACAGGCTCTATTGGAGCTGCATCAATCTGCATTCATCAAGAGTCAAGCCAGTCCGTTTTCTAAGTGGTAAAATTACAAGCCAGTCAAATCCATTTATTTTGCCATTAACCACATTGGAGCAACATTCTTCCCATGCTTGAGAAATTGACAGTTGGAGCTATTGTGTGGTTCAATCCCAGCTGGAAATCAAGCCCTATGAAGCGCTCAGGTCCCTTCAGCCCCTCAGGTGTGAGAGACAAAAGGCAAAGATCCCAAGTTGAGATAACAATAATTTACTGGAAACAGCAATGAGATAAGAAAACACACAGTAACAGCAACAATACTAATAACTATAGTGTATAAAAGAGGGTGATTACATGAAAAATGCTCACTGAGTCTGACCTGATGTGATGTGACTGCTGCCAGAGCTACCCCACTGCTCCATTCGCTGCTTGCTCCCTCAGAGAAGGAACAAAATGTCAATGACCTCCCTGCCTGGCACCTTTTTTTTTTCCAGATGATGCCACACCCCACTTCTTCCCAAAAGACAGAATCCCCTGCTTCTGCCCCAGCAAGGACATGAGGTGGTATAGAATAACAATCCAGACATGCCCAAACAGCACCAGGCTCCACTTCCTCTGGAAGCACTTCCAGAGCTACCGTGGGAAATTAACCCTGTCCTTGGCTAATACTAGGAAACCTATCCAATTCACAAATACTTTTACAGCATGAGAGAATACATTTTAAAATAACTTCCATGTATTAGATGTTACTCTGACTTTTTTTTTGCAAATTAATGACTCTGTAAGAGAAATTAACATCTATTTTCAGTAATATTCAGTGGGTTTTTTTCCACTGGCAGCTAATTGCCTCTTGATGATGATCTGTTGAATATATGAAGATTACTTTACAAATTAAGACTGTGCCAAAGTAATTCTTCTCTTAAAACATTAACTTTCTATGTTTTCTTTAAAATGTTTTACTATCCTACCATTTCTCCTATTGATTCAAAGGTAGCAAAAATTAACCAGAGTATTGCTTTGATTGATGTATGAGGTTCAATTTCTAATGTGGTTATTAAGGAAATGCTTTGTTAGAGAGCTTGCATTATGTTTTTGAAAGACTAATGAAATCATAATTAATGTACACTTGCAGTACCAGATTAATTACAAACCTAGAAATCCTCTTATTCTTCCCTGAGATACAAGGACATTTCAGGATCAGTGAGTTGAATGACCAGCATTAGTGCATTAATAAGTTACCCTTCAATTAATGAAACTGGGCACAGATAAAATTTCAAGAAAAACAGCACCATGTTACATGAAATATATCTGCAAACATTACAGCCTTTCAGTAACCCCTAGATTTTCATCCATTCCAGTCTAAGCATAAGTGAATTTACAAGCTTTCATGTTTTCACTAGGTGCAATTTCAGAATATCTTAGTATTCAAAGTCCACCTCCCGCTGACCTTTGCCAGTCAGAGGCAATACCATATTCAGACTACTGTCTTAAAAGCTTCTGAAAGCAAAGTATGGAAGCTTTCTCAGAGAAGAGGGAAGTAAACTATTTAGCCAGTGCGTTATCCTCAGAGAAATTTGGGGCACTCACGAGCTTCTTTTCTCATTCAATCAACATACATTTAGTTCCCTACCTGATTTGAAGCTCCATTCTGTTTTAAATAAATCTTTTGCTGATTGTGATTGTAGCTAAATCTTTTCTGAATGGATATAACAAGTATGCCACAGATTAAAATTGCCTTTAAGGAGATACTCTGATGCTGGCAAAAAGTAAAGACATCAGAATCACTTCTTATTTAATTATTTTTCAGATTAGCTCTCCCTCTTTCCACTCCATTGTATGATTTACAGTGCTATAGGAAGGGAAGAGAGATCAAGACTTTGTTCTGCAAGTCCAAGAAAGGGCATAGGATTGCAAAGTCTAAAAGTATCTTTTACAGCTCAGTTCCATGGGCTGGAAAAGCCTAAGCCACGGTGTTGCAGAAGCTTCCTACATTCCACCCTTATTATAAAGATGATCACCACTTCTCACATAGCAGCAATGAAATCACTAGAAATTACACTCTGTGTAATCAAAAAAGGTACTGAGCTGTGAACTGTAAAGATTCAGCAGTGGAAACCACTCCAATTGCTTCCACCCACCCTATTCAAATACTGGACATTTTGCCTAGTACAGTTTTGAAATAGTGTTTTCCCTTGGCTTATTGAAGTATCTTGAAAGTAGGCAAAGTGCATTACTTTATTCCAAGTGCTTTATGTAGAAGTCTCTGTGCTCTCTCTGTCTATTAAATGTGTAACAGGAGTTTTTACTTCTAAAAGTAAAACATATAGGATATTTTGGCCCTGATTCAGCAAAGCCCTCATTAAAAATACAACCATTTCAATGGCATAATAGTTAACATATTGAAATTAAGAATTAAGGCTTCAGTGAGATGTACATGCCAAATGCAGAAACTCTTTCTTTCTAAAAAACAGAAGGAGATTTTTACACAGATGTTCAGTAATGAAGGAAAATTACAACAGCTGGAACATTTTGTATAAACACAGGCTAGATTCCTAGCTCTTCCTGTCTTCTTTCATTTAATTCAGTTCTCATGAGTCACACAGCAAGGTGTCACCAAGTTTTCAACTCTTTTTACATACAGGCATTTTTACAGTTTGACATGTTCTACTCCAGCTATTCTAAGAAGACAGCTACACCTATCCATATTTCATATTAACCTCCTAAATGAAGAGGGTTTTGTCATATGTGATTTCTAAAACATTCCTTTAAGGTCTTGCTTTACAAATTACAAGCTATTCCTATCCTGTTAGCATTCTGAGATCAAATTAAACTGATATTATAGAATGTAAAGTGATATATCTGCAAAGACACAAGTATAATTTATCTGTACCTTGTGGTGATAGACTGTTGGGATTTCTGTGCAAGCAGAGGATTGGTATTTCTCTCACACCAGTTCTACATTGCTAAAATTTCTCCAGTTTCAGTAGTTTTTCCTAGTGTTCATTTACAGAAGTAACATGACAGTGAGAGATACACTCTTCAGTACATAAGAAAATGAAATACTGTTTCCAAGATGGTAGTATCACAACAGTCAAATGAGAAATGCCTGAAATTGTATCCATTTTAAAGATTAGGTGGTTGATCCTATTAGGTGGTTGTTCGTACCTCTTTCACATTTGAACTTTTGAACCTCTACAACTGGGGAAAATTAGGGGCAGGAAAATTCACAAAAAATATTAAAATCTGCTAATATTTTGCCTCTTTTTCAAAATTGGCCTCATCCTAAATCTAGCATTATTCCCATCCACAGCTATACGATGATAAAAGTTCGATGATGCTGGATTCCTTCAGGAATTTACATGGATTTTGTCTGCCTCACACAAATCCATAAAATGTATTGATGCTATGTATTTATTGATGCCAAGTGACAGCTCTACAGCTATATTAGCAGAGTTCAGCACCAGAGACCTTCACTACCCCTCATTTCTCATGACAATTCCTCTCCCATTTTAGACAGCACAGGCTGGTGCTGATTTCTTATGAAGCAAATAATTCTCCATGCTTTGTGTTCTGCATGGTAAGCATTTGGTCCTCTGTGCTATGGAAGTAATATACAGAACTTGGTCTGAATTAGTGAGCTTCAAATCTTCTCAGAGGCCCAAAATAAGTGAAGTGGACCTATCAGGGTTTTGTTTGCTTCTTTGTTTGTTTTAGCACTTAGTCAACTAAGTCCAAATAATAACTGCTAATGAGAATAAACTCAGGACTTTATTTGCTTCTGCAAGGCTTCAATAAATACCAACATTCCCATTAGCATCCAAGATATATTATCACTTTGACTGATTGAATGTAGAAACCAGAATTTTAAAACTCATTAAGAATATTTTTGAGAATTTCCTTACTCTCATGTCAGCACCTGATTTGTGATCACACTTTAGAGGTAAAAGTGTATATGGCGAGAAACAAGCAATGTGATACCTAAAAAAATAATCAGATGTCATCCTACATGGCATCAAAAAATTTCATGGATTTATGTAAGGCAGACAAAAGCCACGTAAGTTCCTGAAGGAATCCAGCATCATCAAAATTTTATCACAACTGAGATATGATCCAGGGGCTAAATGGTAAATTACATGCTTGCAACAGCCCACTGGGCAATTTTCCAGTCAGATATCCAGTCGCCATTGCTGAAGCTCAGTGAAATTACTCCATGTTCACAGAATGTGAAATGACTGCAAGAAATCTCATATCTCAAGGAAACAAAAACAGACTATCTGATCAGGATTGCCCATAGTTTCCTCTGCAAACCCATGTCTTATCTATGTTATCCAAACTTGCAGCTGAATTATATCTTCTGCTTGATATAAACTTGATATAAACAGCTGGTTTACAAATTAGTGAATGGGAGCCTTTGGGAACCTGCCCTCAGGGGTAAAGGACAAAAAGTGGAGTAAACAGAGCTGACAAATCTGTAAGGACTTTTTTCTTAGAGTATAAGACATTGGGCAAGGAGGGCAGGGGACAGGCACGGGTCAGAAAGACCCTCCTAATCAAAGTATAAGAAAGAAATGCACATGCAGTGGAATCACTGGCATGTATCCTGGGAAAAAGGATGGTGCCTGGATGTATACAGGTTGGATCACATATGCACCGCTGGAGCTGGATTTAGCAGTGGATTTGAAAAAAAATATTGAGAAGGGCTTCTACAAGTACATTGGCCTGAAAAGGACAATCAAAGAAAATATACCCTCCCTAAAAAATAAGGCAGGAGAGATAGTGACAACAGACATGAAGAAGGCTGTACAGGACACAGTTTCCCCTTCATCAGCTGCTGGGAGCTTGGGGGGCCCCCATGAATGTCAAGCCCCCAGGGGAGCCAGGCTAGGGGTGTAGGGGACTTTACTGCTCCAGTTCTACCACCAGGTTAATGCACAGGAAGAAAACACTCACTGTAAAATCAAATGTGATTTGTACTCAAAAATATTTTTCCCCAGTTTTCAATGGTACTCTCTTTTCCTCCATTTCTCAAGCCCCTGAATCTTTAGGCATGGACTGGGGAAAGGAAGTCTCTCACATTGCTGAAGATCAGGTTCAAACCTGTAAGCCTGGGGAAGAAGTTTTTCAATAAGGATGCTTGTAAGGAAGACAGAGAGAATTTTTACTGAGGCCAGCCTGTAATGACAGGATGTGGAGAAATGGCTTTAAGGTGATGCAGTAGCTTTAGATTGGATAAAAGGAAGAAATTTTTTTATGATGAGTATGGTGAGACGCTGGAACAGGTTGCCCAGAGTAGCTGTGGATATACTATCCCTGGAAGTGTCCAAGGTCAAGCTGTGTAAGGCTTTGAACAACATGGTTTAGTGAAAGATGTTGAGGTTGGACTACATGATTTTTAAAGGTCCCTTCCAAACCATTCTGTGATTCTACATTACTATGAGCTTTTTCCCTTATAGCAACATTGCATTTTGTATAGGGTTAACATGGCACATAGAACTGTCAATAACCTGTTTAGGGTCATTATGAAATTATTAGGGGTGGCAAACGGAAAATCAGCTCCCTGTTGATCATTCTGCTCATGGCCCCAGCAATGAGATTGTGTTCTTATGTGTTCTCCCAGATCTTAAATCAAGATTACATATTTAGCTGAAGTGAGTAAACTACCTTGACTGGTTTCCTCCCTCCTCCCCTCTCCAGATACCTGCTTTCTAGTTTTGTTCCAAGGCTACCTCATGTGCTTTTCCAGCGCAAGCAACTGTGCAGAAAATCAGAGCAGGGAACAAACCTGGTAGAAAAATAACCTCTTGTTTAAACAGATTTTTTTGTTTGTTTGCCACACAGCCAGACACAACCACAAAGGTAGTAACATTTGGTCACAGAAACACTTAACTACATGACCTGTCAGTAAGTTCTCAAAAAACTGTTGCAGGCCTTTCACTGGGAGCCTGCATTAGACCATCTTCTTGCTGGAAATCCTGATGTTATTGCCACAGAAAGCAAAACACTTGATGTAATAATATACTTGAAAGGAAGTACATAATTACTGTGTATTTCTTATCGATTACGAGTGAAAGCAATCAAAGAGAGCCCGTATTGTACAGACCTACATAAAGAAAGGGACTGTTTAGAAAATCCACTGTGTTTTCCATTAGTATCTTGTGCTCTGCACAACTCATTTCCTAGCTCCCCTCACTGTGTCATGGGTAACATATATCTTAAAGGAACATTTACACCACAACTGGTGTAATCTCTACTATTGTCACAAAACCCCAAGCATTAACAATGAAAACACATCTTCATACCAACTCAGCTACTGATTTACAGAATCATAGAATCAGAGAGCTTAGACAAAACCTTTAAGATTACAGAGTCGAACTGTTGTATTGCTGCCAAATCCACCACTAAGCCATGTCCCTGAGTGCCACATCTACACATATTTTAAATACCTGCAGAAATGGTGACTCCACCATGTCCCTGGGCAGCCTGTTCAAATGCTCAACAACTCTTTCCTTGAAGAAATATTTCCTAATATCCAATCTAAACCTCCCCCGGCACAACTTGAGGCCAATTCCTCTTGTCCTAACTCATCAAAGATTGCACCTGTCTAAAACATGAGCAGCTACTTTCTCCAGGAGAATGCTGCCAAAAGTATCCTGGTTCTGACCAGGACATGGTTAATTTTTGCAGTAACCAGGAGGGAGGTTATTCTGTACTACTTCATGTCGTTGTCGGGGTGAGGAGAAGTGACACTCTTCTGGGGAGAAGGGGCTCCTTCTGGTCAAGAAAACATGGTGGGGGAAGCCATCTGGTTATTGGTTACTGCTGCAGGGTTTCCATGTGAATCCTCTCATTTCTCATACATTTCGTCATTAACATTGTTGATATTACTGTTCATTTTCTTATCACATTGCTGTTTCCAGGACATTGGTCTTATCTCAGCCAATGATCTGTCTTTGGTGCCTCCAGCTGGGGGCATGGGCAGGAAGGGGAAGCAGCATGTCATTTTAGCAGCAGTACTAAATTGGAGACTACCATTCCTATACTGTGACAAAAGGCTTTGATAAAGTCCAGGCAGACAACATCCACAACCTTTTACACATCCATTGTGAGCAGGTCACTTGTCATAAAAGAAGACCAGGTTGGTCAAGTAGAACCCGCCTTTCACAAACCCAGGCTGACTGGGCCTGATTCCCTTGTTGTCCTGCATGTGCTATATGATAGCACTCAGGATGATTGGCTCTATGACCTTCCCTGGGTTAGAGGTCACACTGACAAGCCTGCAGTTCCCTGGGTTCTCATTCTGTCACTTCTTACAGATAGACGTCATATTTGCTAACTTCCGGTCACCTGAGACCTTCCTGGTTCACCAGGGCTGCTAGTAAATGATTGGAAGTGGCTTTCTGAGCTTTTCCAATGGCTTTGTCTGTACACTTGGGTGGATCTTGTCTAGCCCCATAGACCTGTGTGAATCTAAGTAAAGCAGCAGGTGACTAACTGTGTCCTCGATTGTGGGGAATTCATTCTGTCTGTTGTTTCTGTCTTCCAGCTCAGAGGGTTGAGTACCCTGAGAATAACTGGTCTGACTGTTAAAGACAGAAGGCATTAAGTACCCCAGTCTTTTCCTCATTCTTTGCAGCAATGTTTCCTCCAGCATCCAATAAAGGATTGAGATTCTCCTTGGTCCTCCTTTCATTCTAATGTATTCGTAAAAACATTTTCTGTAATCCCTTACAGCAGTGGCCAAATCAAGTTCTAGCTGGGCCTTTACCTTTCTAACTTGCTCCCTACATAAAATAACAATATCTTTGCAGTTCTCCTGAGTTCCTGCCCCTTCTTCCAAAGCTAGTAAATCCTCTTTTTTCCCCTGAGTTCCTATGAAAGTTTCCTATTCATTCAAGGGAGTTTTCTTCTCCACCATCTCATCTTTCAGCACACGGAGACAGTGTGCTCTTGTGCTTGTAAGATTTTCTTTTTGAAGAATGTCCAGCCTTCCTGGAGCCTTTTGTTATTAAGGACTGCTTCCCAAGGGATTCTTTCAACCACCCTCCTGAACAGGCCAAAGCATGCCCTCCAGAAGTCCAAGGCAGTGGCTTTGCTGACCTTGCTCCTCCTCTGAGGATCAAAAACTATCATTTTGGATAGCTGGGCCTAAGGTGGCCACCACATCACCCACCAGTCTAGTAACAACAGCAGGTCTAGTGGAGCACCTTCCCTGGCTGGCTCCCTCACAAGCTGCATCAGAAAGTTATCTTCCACACACTCCAGGAACCTCCCGGACCACTTCCACTCTGCTCTGTTGTTTCTGTCTGTTTCTGGCAGACATCTGGTAAGTTGAAGACCCCCACCAGCAGCCACAAGGCTTCTCCCACCTGTTTACAGATTATTTCATCTGCCTCTTTGTTCTGGTTGGGTGGTCTCTAACAGACTCCCACTAGGATATCTGCTTTGTTGGCCTTCCCTCTGATCCTTACCCATAAACATTAGACCTTATTGTTACCATCATTAAGCTCCAGAAACTCCCTAACAAACAGGGCTACCCTACCAATTCTCAATCATTGCCTATCTCTTCTGAAGCATTACTGCAACACTTCAGTTGCGCAAGTTATCCCATCCTGTTTCCATGATGGCAACTATGTCAATGACTTCCAGCTCCTCCTGATTGTTGTCTGTGCTGTGTGTATTGGTGTAGATGCACTTCAGTTGCTATCAGTCTTGTCACTTTGGAGTGGGGAGAAGCCCTAATTCTTACATGAATATAAAATTATATTATCTTGATCTGGTCATCTATATCAGCTACCAGGATACAGCAAAATAACATCACAGGAAAATGTAAAAAATTATTTCTCTTAAGGTAACATTTTTATATTTTCCTTTTTTCTGGCAGGGCAAATTTTCTGGCACAGTCAGGATTCTCCCAGAGACCAGCAAGTTGCATGAATCTAGAAACTCAGTCAGTTTCTCAATTTGGTTAGAAGACTAGCTCTCTGAGCTTGCAAGTGTTTTTACTCAGATGTTTTAGTTTTGTTCTCCTGAGCCTCCATAAATAAGACTCTAGAAGCCCATTTGCTTCATTTGAGACATTTTAACAGAATATTGAACAAAGCATTATCTCCTCAAAGAGAACTGCTACATAATATATTTATGGATTTAAAAACTGATACATGCTCAGATTGTGTGGATTTATGTGCTTGAGAAAGAAAGACCTAATGGATGTAATTTATAGTAAGTATGTGAGATTGATACTCTTGTTTATTGATGGCAATAATCTATTAATATTTGAAATACAGTTCCATTCCTATTATTTATACATACTTTAGAACATAATTCATCTTTTTTCTGTGATGGTTTATCAGTAATCTCTCCACATTTCTACTAATTACATTTTTGCAGTGATATATTTTAAGGCTATACTGTATTTGTTTCCAACTTTGAAATTCATGGGCAATCATAAATTCAGAACTTAAATACAGTGTTTTAATGTCTCTAAAGAGAGCAGAGCAGGTGTAGGTATGGAAAACCTCCAATCCAAAAAGAGCAAATTGTGGAATCAAAGGATTTTGATACATCAGACTATTCTTGGGGGGGTGGGGAGGAAGAATAAGAGTACAATATACATCCCAGCTGCAAATATGTCTTTGAGACAAGATACCTGCACCACTTTGTTTGTCTTGCTCAGCTCAATGTGCACAACACTGGTATAAAATCAGAACTCCTTGTTGGAGTATCTATCTTACAGATATGCTTAAGCAGGATTTATAGCCAGAATCTGGAGCGAAAGTATCCACATCTGAATTTTCATTCAAATGGGAAAATTAGGCTATATAAATTATAAAATATGTAAAATTAGGTATATTAACTATCCTGTTTGATATGAGACTTCGTAAGACAGTTCTGTTTCTAAACTTGATTAGGATTGTCTAACTGCCAAAAAAACATACAAGAAAGAGTTCTGTCCATTTGGGTGTTGCAAGTACATTTCTTACACACAGACTCTGACCAAAGTTTATCGACTACCTTCTCTCAAAATTCAGCCAAAAGAGGCCACCTCATATTTGTAATAAGCCAGCAAATAAAGCAGTCACATAGGTGGCACAGAATCACTTTGCAAGGCTCCTCTGATGGGATTCAAGCCATGAAAACACCCAACCTACCCTGTTATACATCATCAGAAAACATACAGAGAAACGTAGGAATATAAACTGGCATCCTTTTTTCCTACCAGCTTGAACAGTAAGTTACTTCTTTTTGATCCAAGAAATTTTATACTTTCTACCCAATCATAATATGTGCAAAAAGTTGAGAAGCACATCTTGACAACCTGTACCAGCAAACCTCTCTACATGGAGGAGTCCTTTAACATCAAGCACTGAGAGTAGTCTAACATATTAAGATAGCCCCTACCAACAGCTCGACCCCTCCTTAAAGGGATAAACTTTCACCACACCACTACTTTCAGGTATTTCTTATTGACTTGTTCAGGTTACAGACTTTCTGGAGCACTGCTCTGAAATACACAGTGCCCTTACATACTGTACAATAAGAGAAGGACTTACAGCTCTAGGGTTATATTTCAGTCGTGCACCACACCTTTGGCTTCCAGGTGTTCATATTTATTGGCTTGAATTCTCAATTTTAAGTGGCATCAGGTCAGCTCTTCATAGTACTCTCAGAGACTATGCCAGAAGAGCACTAAACAGTCTATCCTTCAAGAACAATCTGATGTGAACATTACAGTAATTACTATCTTATTTCATACTGCTTCAGTGTTTAGCTCACTTACCAGTTGTCTTTAATGAGGTGATAAGTCTTTCAATTAAAGGCAAAAACTGCAGAGAGACCTTTGCTCTTCACAGATGTGCTACTTTAAGATTTCTCTTTTTCCACACCCCAGCTGCTAGCAACTGCTTTCTTGCTGGAGGTTGTCACCTTTGCGGAGCAGTGTGTGTGAATGATTCTTATTTTGCTGCCAGCAAACCAGCTGCATTAATTTCAACAGTTCAGATAATAGTTTGAATTAACTTGGTTTATTTTGCCTGATCTGAATCAAGAAGTATTCCAGGACCAGTTTAACAAGACACAATTGTGGGAGGTGGAAACTTCAAATCATCCAAGAAAGATACCCAGAGGGAGAGAACAATATCATCTTCAGCTGATGCTGCTGCACTCAAAAGGGAACATCTGTCCATAAAATAAAATGAAATTTCAGAATCAATAATACTGGGGCTTTAAGCTACTGAATTATCAGATATTATGAATTTGATTTTAATCAGGCGTAGATATATAATTGCATTTTTATCAAATTAACCATGCCAACGATCTCTGATGCAATAGAAAGTTATAGCAAATTATGTTTGATCCAAAATAAAACTGGCCTGCAATACCACAAACAAAATATATTAAAACCACTTTGGGAGAGGAAGGTAAACTTATATTACTTTGGTATGTTTTATCATAATAGTGCAGCTTTTTTTAATCCATATACAAGTACCCCAAATCAAAAAGACATCTTATGGAATCACAGTTTGAGAGACGCTTGTTCCAACCTGTTTTGGTTTGGGGTTTTTTTGTTTGGTATTTTGGGGTTTTTCTTATTTATTTTAAGAGGATTCATATTTCCTAGGTTTTGAAGAGATCTTCCTATATGGGAGCAAAGGGAATTTCATAGAACAAAAAAGGGAGAGCTAGTCCCCGTGTGTTAGTGAAGCTATAGAATCAATAGGGCAAGTTAGGGAATTTGTAGGAAATTCCTACTAATAGTAGGAAAACCTGCAACAACCTTGTTCATATGAAACATTGTCATACTTCTTAGGTAAACCCATGGTAATTAGACACAGTGAGATCCTTGGGCCCAGAGCCACAATGATCAGAATAAGAAGGATCTCATAACAGGGTAAAGGGTCACATCCTGACACAAGGAAATTTTTGCACATTGCTTTGATGTCTCGGTTTTGGAGACAAAACTCCAGGAGGAAACACTCCAGAATGAGTGTCTCCTCCGAAGGGGAAAGGGCCTCCCATTTTCCTCCACCAATAAGACAAGTGGGTCACAGAAAGTGAAAGTGGAAAAAAAGCGAAGTGTTTATTAACACCCAAACAAAATAGGGTAGAACAGGGGGAAAAAAACCAAACTCAAAATACAACAAATTCCCAGAGAGGGAACAGACCCCCGGGCTCGGACCAGCCAGGGCCACCCCCGCAGGCTCCCCGGACCGGCGAGGAGGGAAGGGAGCCAGTGAGGCAAGGGGAAGGGAAGCGTAAAAAGAACAAGAAAAACCAACAGAACCTTTTCCCAGCTAGCTGGAACACGAAAGAAACCCAAAGATCAACACAGCGCTCCCGGTGCACTCCCTCCCGGCGGAGCCTCAGAGCCCTGAGCCCTTGGGCTGAGCCATTGACCCGACCCGCACTCGGCCCCGTGGCTCCGGCCCTGTCCCCCGGGGTCTATCTTACAGGCACTGCGTCCTTGGGCATTGAGCAGGCGGTTAAGGAATAAAGCGGCTTCATAACATCACCCCAGGACATTTGATTTTTTTGTTTTGCACATTGCTTTACATGTTTTTGACTCAATATTCTCACAGCTTTCTGCTGAAGTCTAAGCCAAGAGCAAATACTTCCACTGTTGATGTCTTTATGAGTTTCACTGTTGATCACGTGTAAGTAACCCAGTGATTGAGCACTGCTTCAAGAACTTATTTTTGAAATTACACTATGAAGATCAAATATTTCAACACCTTTATAATCAAAAATTATAATGCTGGCTGGGACAGATGAGTGTAGAGAAGACTTAGATTTACCTTAAGTATTGCTTGTCTTAACTGTTATCATTGGACTAAAATATGAGTCAAAATCAAAGCGATCAAGCCTATTGCTCTTGATGTAGAATGGAAACAAAACCCAGATTAGAATTTTGAATGATCACTGTAAAGTTAGGAGAAAATCTAGGATGAACATCTCTTGAAATATACATGGTTTAAAATCCTGGTCAAGTTTCAGATCAAAATTTTATCTCAACATTTAGACCAGACATTTAGATTATTTCAACACTGCAGCTCCTTTAACATCTAAGGTTAAAGGAATCTATAAAACAAAATTAACCAGACTACTAAGGGTGCTGTGAGACAAGTGAAGTCTGTATATGGAGAAAAGCCTGGCCTTGCCATTTGTATAAATGTGCTGGTGAACAGGTGAGTAGGTGGTTGCAAGAACACTACTCTTCTCTGCTGATCCAAGCCAGTTTTCAATTGCAAAGGGAGGCAAAGCTTTCTGCTTTCTGGCTGCTGGTTTAGGTCCTCTGTGCAAATTCTAAAGCTAAAAAAAAACCCCAAACCAAACCCCAAACCCAAACCCAAAACCCAACACACATAAAAACCCCCTCAAAACTCAAACCAACATCACCACCACCTCCACCAATAATTTTTAAAAAACCCACAAAATCATGAACAAACAAATAAACCACTCACAAAAATTTGCAACCTAAAACCAACCCCACAACATTTTAAATCTGTAGACTATTTTCTGTTTGTGAAAGTGCGAAAGCAAAGAACTAGTTCAGGACTGATATTTGCACAGCAGATATTCTAGCCTCCATTCTCTGAATTGTTTCTGTTTGGGTTGGTTTGATTGTTTCTTGTTCTATTGTTTTGGGGGGGGGGGGGGAGAGGGAGGGTGGTGCTCAATTATTTATTTCCATTATTATTTCTACATTTCCTAGAGGAACTACAGAGAATCTTTGTTCAAGTCAATTAAGTTACCCAAAACATTTGAAAACTTGCAGCCATTTTTTATGAGTGGGTTTTGCTCTTTTTGTTTAAATTACTGGGAGCTACATATAGGGGATGTCTTTTCAAATGAAGTCATCATCTGTGCACTCAAGAAGATAATGGGACAGCCCCTCCAAAAACCCCTTTTACCATAAAATTGCAATGGATTTTTTCTGTTTGGGTAAAGCAGCAGATAGCATTACATACTCTGGAGCACCATCTGCTGGTAGCTGACTAATTCTTTATTCACTAGAGCAATTTTTTTTTTCTCAGTGAGCAGCTTTGTATTTTCTGTGATTTGGAGTCTTAAGGAGGGTGGAGGCACCAGAGATGGGGAGAGAGTTCCTGTTTTACTAGAAATTGGAGAAGCTGACTAAATCGAGAAAAAGGCTGTATTTCACAAAAATGTTCCTGTCACCCACAGCATATGCATTACACAGCTATCTCATTTTTTCAGCTCATTCTTGGAATGCATCAGTACCTTGGAATGCATAGTTCAGGACCAGTAACAACGCAGGTTCTACCCATGCAGCCCAGGGAAATGGGCACGTGGCTATGTAGACACACTTGGGAGGACAGCCAGAAAAGATTAAATGAGATACCAGGGTATAAACTTATAATGGGTCTTAATAAATTATGTGGGTTTATCTCACAGTGGCCATTGTCATTATAGTTCCAGTATGAAGCAATAATCCACTCTCCAGAAGTGGTGTCTTGGGAGACAACGGCACCACTTATTTCTGTGCTGTCCTTCCAGTATCTCCAATATTGACCTGTCTATTGAAAACAGTTGGCTAGGAGTTTCTATGGGAAATGGCTTTTCATATAATTTTTAAACTGTAGTTTTTAAAACTGAAATATTTCATGAACAAAGTCCAACAAAACAGGCATGGCTGTGTCCTCTCTGGACTCTACCAGCTAGCTCAGGAAAGGCACTGGAACCACAATGGGCCACAGTTGTGGGGTGGTATCAGGTTCCTACTAGGTATCTGCAGCTGGAGACAGCCTCAGCTGTAGGTTTCAGGACAGCTAACTTCTCCCTGGGAGACTCATAACCACGTCGTTAAGTTCAGAATGTAGATTCCCAAAGGAAATAATAAATGACCTCTACAACTATACCCTAAATAAATTACTTGAATCACAGTTAACTAAAAGTTCTCAAATTCTTCATGCCACTGAAAATGCTGGAAAACTGATCTACTTTTTCCAAACAGAGAGAATATTTTTGAAATTTCCATGGAGGGGAATTTCAGTTGCCAGAATGTTCTGAGCAAGATTACTCAGCGCATTGCTGTCTTCCGAAATCCAGCAATTGCTAGTCATTCCTTTGGGAAAGGAAAAACGGGCCAAAGTTCTCCTCTCTCTCTAAACACACACACACATAGACACACACCTCTTAATATCTCCTGGAGCCATAGTGATTTCAGCAAATGTTTTCAATGGGCCCTGTAACTTTTGAATTCAGATTAGTTCAACTCCCAGCTCCCAGCAGTACTGCTTCACTTAGCATAAATTATTAATTTATTACCAAGAATTTCAAGGGGATGAGGCATAATTCAGCTTGATAAAGACAACAACTACCAGAAGGAGACTTAACTTCCCATGTAGTAAGAGGGGAAAACTTCTGTTCATTGCTTTTCAAATGAAAACACATGGAAGGATGACTCAACTGGACATGAAAATCCCCAGCCTCACCACTAAAATTATTGCTAAGTGGGTCAGGTTTGTAAAAGCAAGCAATACTAAGTATATACTGCTTTATGTCAGCTAAAGACCTCTCTTAGCTTTTGAGGGAGACTGAGTTGTTTTCTAGTGTGATTTTTAAAAAATCCTGATGTCATCTTTTAGGACAAAAATCCAGAGTTCTGAGCCTCATGAAGAAAGGCATAATATAATATGAATTTATTGCATACTGTAAAAACTATCTCGTGAGACCAATAAATTCTCTCCTCTGAAACAAGTAAGAGAAACAGAACTAAAACTGGGAGGAGGGGGACCCTAAAATTTTTTTTTGTTCTAATTAACTGTAAAAAGCTGATTGCATTAAGGAAAGAAAATATCTACCCAGAACCCTTAACTGCTCAGTGTTACTGAAGCAGCAGAATGTAGCTTTTACTGTGGCACCACTTTAATCTGCTGTTCACGTGTACAAAAAACAGACAAAACCAAAACAAAACTGAAACACAAGCATTTACACAAATTTTATCTGATAAAAATATAGCTTTGATACAAATTTCAGAACACAGAAGGGGTTGCAAATAGGTATTGGAATATATGTGCTAAAGTGGTTTATACATTCCTGTTCACCACAGCCCTTGTATTGAGCTGGGGTGCACTTGCCAGCTCCCCCCAGATGGTTTCTTGCCACCTTTCTGCTTCTGCCATTTGTGTGCAGCATTAGGAGGGGATTGGGTTGGTCATCTGTACATGTTAGCCACTCTCAGATAATTGCTTCCAAAAGTATCACCAGTGGTGAATCAGCAGGAAGCTGTGTAGGAGGCTGGTCATTACACTTGGGGACTGCTCTCACCTACTCACCTGTTCATAGATATTTTTTGCAGCACCTGCACGTTGACAAGTGCTTCAGCCACTGCAGAAGAATTGTAGTCCCTTGAAGATAATAATTATTGGAGGCTAATGTGTCATAACAATCCTACCTTCACTTTTAATCAATAGAAAGCAGATCAATGTTATCAGCTGCACTGTGACAGATTTCAAATCTGTTTACATAACTTTTGTCCTGAGATCGAACAGACAGGGGCAGTGACAGCTCCCAATAACTAGGAAAATGAAATAGTTAAAGGAAAAACGGTTTTGACAGCTGCAGCATTAGGACTGAAGAGACTAAATCATGTTTACTGTCCTTCCACTCCCTTTCTGTGACTCCCTTCCGCCCTGTGCCCCCTTCCCAAAATGCCTACAGCTCTCCTGGGACTGCATTAAGCAGAGCTAATGGAGTTACCGGAGGAAGAACCCAGAGCCAATACTGCCATCAAGTGTCCAACAGACCTGTTTGCAGCTCAGACTCTTCCATCTACATCTGCTCATGGAGATGAGGGTGTTAACACGCAGCATCCATCGGTCTCTCCGGTACAACGTCAAATGGCTAACAAATATGAATGTACAGGTCAATGCAAACCCATCCTCTTGGGGACAACAGAGATGCATTAGAGTTTAAAAAGTGTAGCCAGAATGGGAAATAATTTTCCCCAGGTCTGGGCTTCTGTTAGCTGTATGGCCTATTCAGTTTCCTGGAATGCCTCAAAATTGAATTTAAGTGTTTTATCTTGGTTCAGAAATTAGGTATGCTGGCAAGAGCTACAGGAGAAAGTGCACTTAAACACGTGGGATCACTGCCAGCACCCTCACGGGCTGCCATTAATGTGGGTGTCTCAGATGATGCACCAACACCCTACGACATCCAGAAGGATCTTCTGGCCCACTGGGGACCCCCAGCCACCCCCCACCCAAAGGCAGAGACCACCAGCTCCTGGGCCTTATCCCTTCTTCCCACCTGCTTACTTGGGAGATGACACCTGCCTGCCTGGCCCTCTGACACATCGGCACGAAACCCCTTTCCCCTCTTTATGTTTTGATCTTACTGCTCAATTTC
Source organism: Corvus kubaryi (assembly GCF_017639235.1). Classification (NCBI taxonomy): domain Eukaryota; kingdom Metazoa; phylum Chordata; class Aves; order Passeriformes; family Corvidae; genus Corvus; species Corvus kubaryi. The sequence goes on from NW_024581117.1 coordinate 4,727,375, forward strand.
AACAAAATCTAACTGAATGTATGTAATTTCTGAAAATCTGTGATTTTCAGTGAAAAAGAGAAGCCCTAGCTGAGTTTTATTCTTATTAATCTTGTTAGATGGCTGATTCATAAAAATGGCAGGGAATGCCGTCTTATTAAAAATAATTATACTTGAATTTTCCACTGTTTATTATTTTAAGCAGGTAATGCACAAAGAGTCCTTCACAGTCATCAAAAAATAAGTGTCTTCTGGTCATGTCAATTTTCACTCTGTAACTTACTATACAAGCAATGTAAATAAAAGTTTTGAGAGAATTGAGTTCGTATAACAATAATCAGTACAGAAAGCAGGAGCAGAAAAGTTTTCTGGTTGAACTGTCTTCAGAGAAGCTTGAGGAAGCCTAATGGTGAACAGAAATTGTGCAACTTCTTGAAGCTTAGGAAGCACCAGGGCAGGGTGTAGGAAGTTGAAAGGCAGAGAAAGAGATGAAAGAAATGGCGAAATTAAAGGATTAGGAAAACCAACTGAATTTATGAGGAATTTGCAATAAGTAAAGCTGGAGATTAAAGCAGAAACATGACTATATGGAACAACCAAGGTAAAAACAGCAAAGATGAAATAGAATACATAGCTTCAATATTGCATAAGGCATAAAGGTGAAGACTAAAAGCCTGAATATGACATAGGAAGATAATCAGCTAATCAATGCCACTAAATGGAATCCAAGACTCTTAACAAGAATATAATTTTATAGGCAGTGGTGGGTTAATTATTCTGTGTGTATACATTATCAGTATGATAGTAATTAATACTACTGGCCATAGTTGAGTTTTGAGATCCTTATACTGACAAAGAGAGAAAATCCTTAGTTAGGAACACTAGATATAAACAAGACAGGAGTGATTTAATGTAAGTGCTGAAAAGAGGAGGGTTACCGTTAATCCAAGGAGTAGATACCGCAGCAAAACAGAAGGTGGGATTTCAGTGTCACCAGAGGATGTGAGCAGGGAGTTGACTGTTCCTGAGTCTCCACAGAGGATCTAGGACCAAGGATGACCTCCCCATTTGGAGTTCTCACAAGCGGCGGGGGGATCTAGCACTGTCTTTCAAGTCAAACTTTGACTCTTGGCAGGAAAACCGATACAAATATACACTAAAGAGTGCATCTATCAGGATGCCTGGACCAGATACTTTTGTTCTGTTACATTGTCAGGGAATCAGGGTATATGTATGAATAACCATGTATGCGAAATAGGAAGAATAATGCTTGCATTCACTATGCAGACCTGAAAGACAGCTCAAAAGACCAGTGCTTGGTAACACTGTCACTTCAGGGTAAACAGAGACTTCCTGCTCTGACAGTCTCTGGTGTGTGGCCTATCTGGAGAACACCACACATATATTGTATTTCTGCTACCAACAAATGTTACTCCTCTGCTTAAAATTACATAATTTATTAGTGTTTGTTTCCCCTTTCCAAGAAAGAAAGGGGTCAGGAAGTGCGCCTAACCTTTCATAGTTCTACACATCAATCACTGCGAGGACTGTAATATGATTCCCACGTAGTGTGGTTTGGTGCTGCCTAACAATTAATCTTAAGTACAGCTGGTGCAAGACAGCTCTGCAAGGCAATTTGCTTCCAGTGGAATTTTCGAATATATTTTGAAGTACTTAAGTGTAAAGCTTTGTAAAATGAATAATCCATCACAAATAATTAGAGCTGTCCTTAGAGGACTTGGCTAGTCAGTCAGAAACAGATGTATAGTGTTTATCTTACTGGTTAGGCATGGCCTGAAGAGTCAGCTTTTCTGATGGAGAGTGGACAGCCTGTTTAATATGAAAGAAGTCCACAAAGGAAGACAAGACTAAAAAAAGAAGTGGATTTCAGTGGATAAAAGGAGATGTGACAAGCTATTTCCCTTTTTTTTTCCCCATGTGGCATTCACTATTCAACTGGCAATTGCTAGTTTTCTGGCACACAATATCTTTTCTCTCATTATGTTCCCCACTCAGTTCCATAATTAACTAGAACATCTTGCCCTCAGGTTGCAATTCCTTCCTGCTACTAAACTAATTATGTACTTTTTAGTCCAATGATAAACAATTTGTTTTACCCTTCACTACTTTTAAGCTAGGTGTTACTCCTCATACATACTGAGCATGACTTACTCTACTGTGTTGTGTTTGGTTACACAACTAAGGTTTGGAAATGGATCCTGGAAGGATTAGAGTTTGACTTTATGGTACACTCTCACCTACTTCTTAAAAAGATCTCATTTATTCACCAGTAAAATTCAAAGACCCCATAGACCTGTACAGGCTGCAACATGTGAAATTTAAAGACGTGCAGAGAAATTGGAACCTGCATGAGATCTGCCAAAATTAAAAGGAACTATATGGGGAATCAGAAGACTGAAGTGAACAGGATTCTCTGTGTAGAAGTCTTGTGTGTATCTATCACCAAATTTCAAAAGTGTTTTTAGTACAAGCTAGATAAACAAAGAGTAGCCAATTCTTCTGCAACAACATTGTTGTGTGTCATCAGTCTTTGGATGTAGGTCACATAAATCTGCTAGAGAGCACTCTGCTGTTGAAAAAGCTGAAAGAAAAATTACTCTAGTGATAAGGTGAAGTGAGATAGATTACGGTTTTTTCTGTCAGCAAGGAATAAATGTCTTTAAGTTATGTTGTGTCAGTTTTATGAACAGGTTACTCTATCAAGCAGCATATTTTAAAAAATTCAAAAAGTCATTAGGTCAGGAAATATTTAGCTGAAAGTGTACTAATGAACCATCAGTGCATACAGCCTGTGGTACAGAAACATTATAATAGGCCTTGGATTTTTTTTTATGCAAAGTCAGACGAGAGCTGCAAAAATGAGACTGCAAATATAAATTTCCCACTAATAGATTAGTTGCTCAAACACAGGATCCACTGGCGAAAGGAGGAATATTTTATGGTACTGGTTGTCCAAATCCACTTATGCCCTGTTAAGCCCTTTGTGTTGACAGACAAGATGCAGTTTTGTGTCTCTGGACCTTAAATGAATATCCCAAATTTCTTAGTGAGGAGTGGGAGATTGTGCTTAGAACACGTATTTTTTATTCTTAGGCATAATTCCAGACTGGCTGTCTTTCAAGAGGAGTTTGACTGTTTCCCAGACAAAGCAAACAGTGCAGAGGATGGGTGAAATGGTCCTGCTGGAATGACACAGGGTACAAACATCTCCAGGCTCCAACACTGAGTTGATTTCAGCTGGAAGAACCGGTCTGGGAAACACTGCTGTGATGCTGGAGCAACCTAGAAGTCCCCCTATTGTTCTCTAAGCTGGGTACTCCCTGAAAGATATCAGGATGATAACAGTTTTGGTTGTGTTAACAGTGGTATGTTAAGAGTGCTATTTAGCCACTGTTGACCTCTTCACTTAACTCTCCTCAGCTGCTGCAGAGGCTTGAACTTCTAAATATCCATTAAAAATTCAAAAGATCATCTTAGATCGTGTTTCTCCCTCCCCTGGAGGCAGCAATTTTAAAAAATGCCCTGGAGTTCAAACCGAGTGCACATGCTGTCCTTGGTTGGTGTAGTATTTCAGAATCCAGGAATCTATTTTCTATTCTGAAGCATATTTTACTTCAACTTCTGCATCTGGTCAATAAATGCAAAATACACAGATACAAAAAATATAAAAGGGTGCTTAATCATATTTAAGTATTCCAATGAACCATCTTCCTGATATTCAAAGGGTAGGATTCTTTCTTGTAAAAGGTTTTCATGCTTCTGTTTCTTTCAAATTGCATTCAGCACTCGAGAAATGACCTTTAATAGAATCATGCTGGGTGTTCCCATTGCATCAAGCAGAGAGATGCTGTATCATCTCTAGTACACCTAGGGAATCACCATGAGGGAGAGATTTAGCACAGTAACTTAGAATTCAACCTCATTTGTCTTCAAGATTTTATCCTCCATACTGGTCTCATTTCTGAAGATTTGTTCTTGCTATAGGCCTGTGGCATATTAATTCAAAACCTCAGTGTGTGCTTGCCTTGCTTCCAAGTCATCCATTCCACCAAAATTTATGTATATAATTAAGGTAGCATTGTTTAGTGGAAGTGTATGAGTAGTGTATTTGCCATTCTTTCAGAGGAAATAGCAGCACCACACAAGCAAAAAACCAAAACAAAACTCAATCAAAACAAACAGACACACAAACGAAAAGTAAAAGTTAATGGGTAGAAATTTTACCAAAAAGAGCTTGGAGCTTGTGTTAGTATAGTACTTCATGTCATTGAATAGACCTTGTTATCTGTCCTAGGTGAAAAGTACTTCTAGTACTAGTACACTAAATTAAAGGTACTCAGAGTAGCATGCACCCCAATCCTCTACCTCCTACGACTTCTGTGTTCTTAAGGAGCCCCTGACGCTGGAGGTGCCGTAAATTAGGGTTTGCTGAACTGCCGGTGTGACCAGGTGATGGTTTCAAAAAAAGGAAAGACAGGACCATTTGCTGGCAGTTAAGACAGTCTTGCAGAGACTTCAAGGTTAAACCTCTGCTGCTTTTCAGATCTAAGTAACTTGGACTGCAGGTTACAGTTCTGTGTAAAAATGTTCAACCTCACTGCGATGGTTCCAGCTCTATAAACTGCTGGTTGCCATCATTACAGCAGTGAATGTTTGTTGTCTGTGTAATGAGTGTCTCCACAGGGAACCACACTGAGCACTGTATATTTACAGTTTCTAATTACCTTGGATCTCAGTAATAATAAGTGATTTATCATTAAATGTAAAGAATGTAAGTACAGAATTTCTTGGGACTTTCTCTTCATTACCCAGACAGCGAGGATTCCCACTGACTAGTTTAAGCTCCTGCTTATCAACATCCTCTTGCAGTTACAAGCTCCAGAAACCCTATTAAGTTTTAGAACTTATTTAGAACATTTTAAAGAAAGCAATAATCACAGAGAAGAGTAAGTTTTGTGCTACAAGTATAGTTTTTCCTTGTAGACAGACAGACTTTCAGAACTTTTGCTCAAGTTTCTCAGATTTCTGATCTGTCTGTCCTCTTTTTAGTTATTTTGAAATTCTTTATTATAAGGAAAATGTTAATTTGTACTTCTAGAACTTGAAAATCGGTACTATACTCGAGTTTATAGTGCACAGGCAGGATATCTGCATTTACTTATGTAAAAAAAAACCTCAAGAAGTAGGTAAGTATCATTGTTTGGATTGTAACAACAACAAACAAATACACAACAAGCACTAAAAAAAAAAAACAAACCACCAACTCGATAGGTTCTCACCTCACTTTTAAACAAGTAGTAAAAATTTATGTTGGTTTATACCAGAATTTTTGGTTTTGAAACAATACTCTGACCTGTACAAATATTCACCCACAGAGTGCTAGTTACAAAAATAATTTCCTGTGATCTTTTGCACTGATAAGGTAATGCTTTCGTGGAGACCCAAATCTCTCAAACATGGCTGTCAGTCACTATGCAGATGGTGCAGGACTCACCACTGCAAGCGTTGCAATGGCATTTTCACTGGATCACATCAGACTCCTGAATTGTAATTGAAATAAATTTTTACAACCCTAGTGATCCTGCTAGATTCTAGTCCTATAAGCAGGATAACTACCCTAATAAGGGCATGATAAACTGCTATGGGCTAATTTTAAGTACCTACAAAGCATATTCTAATTATCTTGGCAGTGGACAAAAAACTATTCTACCTTGCTATTCCTACATATGCAGGATCAGTTTCTAGTCGTTATTCAAATTTTCTTATCTATGCACCTTTCGGTCAACTTTTTTCACCGGGTAGGAGCTGCCTTGCCCGGAGGAGCTGCCAGGATTATTCAGTTTCTCCACCCAGGATATCCATTGACACATCTCAATGTGCAAGTAACGCCTATCAACTTGTCTCAGCCTCGTATGGGGGCTGCCGGCAAAACGCCTTGGCACCTCTGTGAATCCAGCACTTGGGGAGGTCCAGTGTCAACTAAGCAGTTGCTTTGAGACAAAGCAAACTAGGAATTCAGTGAAGTGATTTGTCACAAATGAGTCCACTCTCTCATCTGTACAGAAACAAGCTGGGAAGTTCCTGCGAAGCACTACAGGTACGCCCAGAGGCACACCTCTGTATACACGGTCCTTGCACGTGGCAGCTACACTACAACTAGAATTACAGAAAGAATCACAATTTCTTCATTATATCACAATTAAAAATTAATTTCCCAGCGGGGTTGGTCACACCTGCCTTTGCAGGAAGTGCAGCAAGTAATGATCCCTGTAATTCACTTTCCAGCTCAGAGGTCTGGTTTTCGCAACAGGAGGGATTGGCTGTCTTGTAAACTCTCTGTAGCATTTCATCCCACTGAACAGGAATTTTGCAGAAAGGCAAAATTATTACAAAGTAAAAATGAATACGTGCCCAGGACTCCTTTTTTTTAAGCTTTACACAGGTATTTGCCACAAAGTAAAACACAATCGCCCGCAAAGCCCTTGACCTTCCTCTGAGAAGTCTTTGCTCCCTAATTCATTGCTTTTGTTATCATGCACTTCTTTTACAGTGTTTCCCTTCCGTGAAGGAGCAATTTTAGTTCAACGGGGAAGTATGAGTATGTTTCATTTATACTGTCACAGAAAAACGAGGAAGTGAACAAGACAAGAGAAACAAGGAAGAGAATAAGTCTGCTCAAATTCATACTGATTTCGAAAGATCACAGAGGGAGAGGCGCAAGTCACAGTAGGAGCTGGAGACTTAACTGGGCAAGAGTCTGCGACCAGCAAGAACCAAAGCTGAACTCAGAGCAGAACCAGGGAGAAATGAAGACAGCACCTGGTCACTCGGCCACCTCATTTACAGTCACTTTGTACAGACATAAACGATTTTTAAAGTGGAGATCCAGGGATTTGTGTCCAAGTCTCATCCAACTTGACACCGTTATGCATTTTTTAAAACTGTTTTTATTTTTTTAAGAGCTTTTCACGGTCTGCTTTTCCTTTAAAAATGTGAAAGCAGTACCTGAGAATTTGGAGGGGAAATCCTCCTTTGATAAAAATGAGTCCCAAAGCCACATTTTCCAAGAAAAGTGTGTGTTGAGGGACAATTTTACACACATAAAATTGTGGGTTTTTTTCCCCCCAAGACAGTACTTTCTTCCCTTAACCCTTTATTCTCATGATGAGGTGAAGGGTTATAGTTTATCTTTGACACTGGTATGAAAATGTTTCTAAAAACTGAATAGGCCATACTGCGAACACCTGAAGCTTGGAGGTTATAGATCTTGACAAAAATATCTTTTGAGCCCATGTCTTTTCAAACATGGAAGACACCTTTTTCACTCAGAGAAGTCAGAAGACATATAAGCAGGACTGGCTACATAAATGTGAGGACATATAGCGAAATGTAAAGCAACTAATCTTCTACTTGCCAACCATTTGTCAATGGTAACCATGATTTTTTTCATTCACCTTTCCTCTGAGAAAGACATGTATGAAAAATTGAGTTTTGTCTATCTCATTGCTTTTGAAAATTTTAACTGAAATGTTCTTGGAATCACAGCTGAGTAATGCTAACAAAATTATACATAATGAATAGGATCATTTTAGAATGTAAAAGTTTTGAATTTTTGAAATTTAGAACTTTACAGGTTCTAACTATGAAGTTGCTTCTCACAGTTCAACAATGAAAAAAACCCAGAATGACCGTACTGTTTTTTTAAATACCTTGTTTCTTCAGACTCCTGGTCATCTTCTCTATGCACCCAATAAATTATTAGGAATCACGCTGCTATGTATTTGCCTGCTGTGTGTACAGTTAAGCAGTGCTGTTATTTCTGTATATTTGTATATTTGTATATTTTTGTACTACCCAAAAAAACCTTTCTGGCCTAGCCAGTCTGTGTGACAATTTCAGAGCAAGTTGAACATTGCTGTGCTGTTACTTGAAGCACAAAGATGTTCTGAATGCTTTACCTTGTGACTAGGATTTCATGGCAGGGTTATTTAGCAGTGGGAATGTTTCATTTGCTAACAAAATATTTTATTTACTTGCCATAGCATTCAGTTTCTTTGCCACTCAGACCTCTAAGCAAAAAGCTCAGCTGAAAGCCCCTCCAACTAACAAGACTTCTTGTTTCCTTCAGCTGCATTAGAATACAAGGAAAAACACTCTGAGGGTGTGATAACACTCAGCTTCCTTAAAAATTTCTGGGGAATGACTAAACCCACTTTTAACATGTTTTGAGGAAAGGATTCAAGAAAATAGCTGCTACATTCAAAACTTTTAAAAAAATATTAATTACAAAATTTTATTAATTTTCTACCTTTTGGTCATATGTATGATGAAATAACAGTACTTCACTGTACCAGCTATACATAATATTGTAAAAATACCCAATACATTAACATTAAATTTTCCTTAGTCTCTCTATGAAAAGTAGTTTCTGCTTTTCCAGATTGTTGTTTTAATACACTAAAATACTTTACTTCCCTAGTTTCTCAGGCCTCCTAACTAAAAAAGCAGCATTCTTTCAATAAATTCATAAACTTCTACCATTAAAAATGGAAGTGAGGACCACCCAGGAAAATTATTCCTTCAAATGAAAATAAACTTCCTCCATGTATTATTCACACTAGGAAAAATATAAATCTCATTTATATATGAAATTCACTAAGAGAATTAGGCCTTTTGATTGGTCTTCCTCTAAATAAGATAAAGAGATTCCAGAGTTTATGCAGAAATAGTGGGATGGAACATAAAGTTTCTTAACACTATTCTTTGGAAACAATTTTAAGATTATTGTAATTTTTTTTCTCTGCTATTAGTCAGTAGAATTTTGGCAACACATATTTGTTTCAGCCTAGCAATTAATCTATTGTTGTAAAAACATCCTCAAATTTAAGAATGTGAGTCTTTAATGCTTTCTTGCGGCCAAAGGAATCACAAAAAGTGGAAAACAGACATTCAGGCTTGTTATCAGTTGAAATGGTGGGATGCAATATCCCTCATACACATAACATGTCTTCAAGTATTTAAACTAACCAGAAACAGGAATGGGTTTCTGTAAATCAAACATTAAATATAATTCTGACTGATCATGTCAAAAAATATCAGAGAGTTACCTAATTTTCTTTAAATGTGTGGTCCTCTGTCCACAGAGAAATGGCATATTTCATGGTTTTCATAGTGAGTTCAGATTTTTCTTGGATGTGTGGATATTTGTGTTTTAAATAGCCTGTGAGTTTTCTAACATAAAATATAATTCAAAGGAGGAAACCACGCTGAAATTATTGAGTTAGTGTTATTCTGAGATTTTTTAATGAGAAAGAGAGATTTAAAAATTATCTGAGTTGCCGGAAGACGAAAAGCAATAGCAGAAAATACTTTGTCTTGTAATTGTTAGGAGGGTAGAACTTTCTTCCAACCATCCAAATGCAGATTACAGACTATAAGATTGCATGGACTGGTTTTGAAAATTATTCACTGCCTTGTTTCCTCTGCCTTCTTGTAGTAAAACCATGTTTAGAATTGGAAGGAGGAGAGAAGGAAGAAAGGAAGGCAAAGCAGCTGAGGTATGCAGAAATCAGCAGGCAATTGTATAAAAACTCGTTAAAAATATTTGTAGTTATTTCTTGCTGAAAAGTGTTGTGTAGAGAGAAGTAATTAGTCAGAAAATTTTATCTACTCACACGGCAAATACAACTAACAATAAACACATTAATTTCAAAACCTGGGTCACCAAAAATATTCTGAACACTGCAAATCTAAAAATCATTAAAAACCCTACACTCCTTGCAAAAACAAAAACCCAGCTAGTCCTCCTTTTTGAGCAATAGTTAAAATATTCAGTAAGCACATATTGCAACAGTATGATTTATAATATTAGTAAAACAGTTGGAAGATTACTCAGAAAGATGCATCATCTTATTTTTCATGTAATCGTTCATTATTTCAAATAATATATTCAGTCATGCCAATCCATTCTGGTTTTATACGTAAAACAGGGCATAGTTTTTTGCTTTTCACAGGGTGAGGCATAACTCATGACATTTTCCATCTGCATGTAAAAAGTTATGAATGTAGGCAGCTAATGAATTCATAAATATACTTTATTGTATTTCCAAGAAACAGAACATTGTCATTTTTGCTGTTCTTAATGGCAAAATTTATATTCACACAAATCCCATCTGACGTTGGCATCTGTAATAGTGCTAGTATTTTCAGGACTTATATAGAACAAGCTGCATACACCAAGTCCATAGCCAACAAAAGACGTGGGTAAGAGACTCAATTGATAGTTTTAAGAACATCTACTTGCAATACAGCAAATAGCAAGCCTGAAAAGTATTAGAAAAACTCCTCAGGTAAAGGTGAGTAATCTGTGGACAGATAACCAAAAGACTCGGTGCCATAAAGTACAGGATGCCAACTGAAAGTGGTTTAACCAGTACATGTCAGAGTTTTGAGTGTTGTTCGCATTTTCGTTTTTCTCCTGCTAGATGAAGTCCCCAACTACTATGAAAATAAAGCTACAATAATATCACAAAAATAATGACTTGAGAATACCTGTAAGAAACGACAAAAAACATGTTGGCCTCTCAAAATCTGCGTGTGGACAGTTTTCTCCCATGCAAGTGAGGAAGGACAGAATTCATATAAGTATACACATTTGCTTTTAGGATCACCCAGAGATATACTGGGTGAAATATGTTTCTTGGTCCTGCAGGTATCCTCTAATCTTTTCCCTGAAGGCCGTTTTTCATGCTGGCCAAAAGGGGCTGTGCCAGCGGAGCGAGAAGGTGGAGCTAAGTGGGAGTAAGAGTAACCTGAGAAGGCCTCCCGTTAATTGATTTCAAGTGATACCGGTCCCGTGGATGGATTAATCAGGTGCTGGCAGATTCTGCCCTGCGCTGCAAGTAGCTTCCAACGTCCACCCAGAACTCTCTTGTCCACACTAAGCAGATGGAGTTGACGGAGATTGACCATGATCACTCAGGAGTGCACAATTTGGCCTTCCAGGTAAGCGTGGTTTCCTTTGCTTTATGGGGAAGAGAAAGGACTTAATAACGTTGAACAACGTTTAATTCAGCCCCAGAACAAAGAAAAAGCTTTTTTTTTGCGCTGTGCCTGCAGGTATTTTACAACACTCTACATGCTGATACCCTGCCAAAGTACACACGGCTCTTGTAAAAAGCAGTCTGAGCACAACTGGCGTATTCAGCAGTATGCTCTACTCAGTGGTATACAGCTATCTTCGAAATGTGTCCTGACTCGGTAATATTTCATAGGCTGATGGATCTCACAACTGGCTCCCATCTGCTGTATCAGCTGCTGGTTTTTCCTGAGGATAGGTAATTTACAGTTCTGTTGAAGAGAAGGTCATCATCATGCAGTGGACATATAACTTATCAAAGCAACGTACATCAATAATATGAGAAAAATAGTAATGTAATCATAGTGGGGCAAATCATTCTTACATACATAAAGTAACTGCAATTGTCTTGTTATGCTCTCGAGAAGAACAAAGAGAGAAGGTAAGGAGCCAGCCCAGAAGGTGTTGCGTTTTCCGGGTATAAAGTAACGTTAACAGCTTCTTAAAAAACACAGATTTCAAAAGCGGAAGCACAAGCCCCCCCAAACAAACAAACACCACCCAAAAAAAAAAAAAAAAAGCAAACCCCCAAAACTAGTTAGTTATTCTTTTTCAGTGTCCAGCATCCCTGTGCTTTCACTGGAATTAGATCAGGGACAAACAGAAACTTGTGAACCCGCAGCCTGGCTGGCTCACTGTAGTTTTTGCTGAAAGTCGAATAGGCTGGGGAGAGACAGTGGCTCTGAAGTACTCCGAAGCTATGTTAGCAAAGCAGCCTCTTGCTCTCCTTTGCAGCCTCCGATCCTTACGCTGCCCCTGAGCTCAGCCGACACTATTCAAATAACACAGAAGGATCTTTGCAGATGCTAAGCATGTGGACTATTACCTAACATCAGCGACATTCAACCACTCTGTGTATTTATTCATTGCGCTATAGGGACAGACAGGGACATCAGGGAATATTTACGGAATGTTGGCAAGAGAGATAACTCTTAAAACATGATAGCCCAGTGGTTAGGGCATTCTCCTGGGTAATCAGAGAGCCTTCAACGCATCTGTGCTTCGGAGCAGACAGACAAGCAATTTGAACTTGAGTCTCCCTCAGTTCAAGGGAGCGAGATAAGAGAAGGTTTCATCCTGTCTGTGTTTTCACACAAAATGTGTGCCTAAGCTAGTTTAATCAGCTCCCAAAGTGTGCTTACAAACTCAAAAAGGAGAGGAGTCCTAGCTACAGAAGCTCGGTGTTGAGCTCTCTTGAACGGCCTAAGCTGAAAATCACGTTTTTCTTCAGAGGTCCGTGGAGCACAGTACAGTGACCTGGGTTAATCCTCTGCCTTACTCAGCTAGCTCACCTGGATCATTTTTATTTACTTTGATACTGTCTCTCTCTGTTTCAACACGTAAGTCACTCTCTGGAGAAAAGAAGATGCAGCAGGAAATAGGTAAACTTCTGTATATAAGCAAATAAATCACTTCATAGTAAAAGCCACTGAAAAGTAAACAATCTCATAATTGCCCACTCTTTCTTGTATTTAAGCTTTTCTTGCACAAAGAGTGAACACTTAAATTCCTTCAAAATAACAATGTCTTACAGTACTAAGCAATGAGTATCTTACTTAAATCACAAAAGTGTTCCGGAAAAGGTTTAATTTCAACCATTTTATGTATCCGTTTACGTACCATTTTAAGTATCCATAGGTACCTTCAGATGCACCTGAACCATTTAATGAGTAGTGCACAAGGGGATAAGGTAAGAGAGAGACAAAGTAAATCCGAGTTAGGTAATTTGTTTTATAAAGCGCCTAAGTTAGCAAAACAGCTCTCAATGTAATACAAAGCAGCTCAAGGCTAGCAAGATGGACGAAGGAGCATATCAGATCTTTATTAAGTCAGGAATGAGAAGCATTGTGTTTTCTGTTGCAAAGGGACTCCAACAGGATGAATAAGTTGTAATATAGAGTAGTCCGCTTTTTGACTTGTCCTGCTAATGGTCAAAGGGAGGTAACTATGAGCTCTTCTCAATTTCTCATTTGCTATCGATGTATAAACACATCCATCTGCGCTGTGAAAAGATTTTCACTCATCACAGAAGCATTTCACTGCATCACCGTTTTCAGTGGTACTGTAGTACACCCTCTGTTAACCAATGTTAACTTTCAGATATGACATGCATCAATCTAGGATGAAGTTATATTAATACCATTAATTGCATTTTTAAAAATGCATGGTTCTGCAAAATATCAGCTACTTGTTTAGTACACAGTGCAGTTTCCACTGGAATATAGCACTGAACTTGCAAGTCCTGCATTATTGCCTTGTGATAATGCCAGTACCTGGGAGACCCAAAAGCAAATTTCCCCCTCATTAACAGCTCAAAATGGTCTCAAAAGAAAACAGACTATAAACCCCAAATGTACCCCTCTGCTGTATCTCTCTTTGTCTCTCTTTTTGATATTAGGAGCATCTCAATTACCAACAGCCATTTGAGTGTATTACAAGTGAGGTTTTTGTACTGGTTTTAAGAAGATACATAGCTTTATCCATATTGCCAGTCTTCCCTAGCATGCCCCTACACTTCAGTAATAAAGTATTTACTTTAATAAAACCCAATGCGGTAGTTAAGACTTACATGCTAAAGTTACCTGCTTTGGATGCTGCCTCATAACCAGAATCAACAGATTGCTGCACTGTTTATAATGAGACACTCGGGTTGTTAATTTTTTTTCTATCTTAAAAATGTCATGTAATTTAAGGAACTTAAATCATTATGCTCAATTCAGAAAATTGTTCCTGATAAGTGTCTATGTACCAGAGTAATAGATTGTGTATCTATAGCTACAATAATGTCATACATAATATGTGGAAACGCAACTGTGTCTCTTGTCTGCAAGGTGGTTCAGTTAACTTCTCACTGATGGCACTGCTGCCTGGAGGATCACTACACTTGCTGACAGATTTTCCTGCTCATAAACCCTGTATCACTAACAATAACCCTAAAACTGAGATTGGATTTACCTCGCTTGTATTTAGCCCTCATTTAAGAGGCAAAATTTTTATCTAATCAGTTCTGATGATTCAAATCTCTGATAACATTAAACATCAAGTCACACTTACTCCATAAGGAATGATAAAAGTTGCATCATAAAAAGGAATGGTAGGTGGGACGAATAAGCTCCCCTACATTTGAAAGCAACACAGAGGCAAACATAAAATAAATACAATGCAAAGGGAAGTAACAGCTAATAAGTAATTATTGTTTACTGGCCTCCTATTGTTAGTGTTATGATGCATTAAACAGCCTGTACCTGTTTCTGTAGCAGAGCATACCATGCTCTTAAGAAGTTGACTTGAGGAAGGATCCCCTTTCAAATTCTGCCAAAGGGTAGGACATTGGTATTGCCATAATGCATGCAGTATTTGTACTCCATTTCATTTGAACAAGCTTAAAACATGTCCTAAAAAATGCCATTTCTGTTTATTGCCATTCTTCACAGCTGCCTAGATACTCTTGTCTGGTTGGTTAATTTAGGCTGTAGATGCTATTAAGAATTTATATTTCGTGAGCATCACTGTTATGTTTACCCTTGGAAATGGAGGCAGTGTTGCACTGCATTGCTTAACCAAATACAGTCAGGAAATTATGCAGTCCTTTTCCACATTTTCAAAACTTGCTTTCCAAAGCCATACTTGGGGTTTTTTTAATAAAAAACTCTACATTTCAGGATACTATCGAACTATCTTACCCTGACAACCTAAATTTTTAAAGAAAACAACAATATACTCAGTGGTGGGGAGTCTTATTTACAGTCCTTTTCAAAACAGCCCATGAAGACTTAGTCTGCTAAATTTAAATCCGGCAGTACCTGTTTCTTATCTGTTGTTTCTACAGCTCATTTACTGTAGTTTAGTACGTGGATAATGAACATTCATCCTTCCTGTCTTGTACACTGAGTTTTATAATTCGGCAGGTATTTATGAGTGCAGTTGTCATTAATTTAAAAAGATTCTTCCTCAATATTTAAAATGCATTTAAACTCCTTCAGAATCATGTCACTGGCTAGAAAAAAATAATACATGAGGGAAAATTTAGATGAATGGTGTTCAGTTGCACTGAATATTTAAAGAAAAGCAATTTTGATCTGTAAACTAGATGGCTTCACGGCTGCTGGGCGAATACAATTAAAAATCTAATAAGATGCAACAAAATCCGATATTATAACTTAAACTATTTGCTTTTGAAGCCTCTGTTTTCCACTGAGTTCTTTGAGTATCCTGATTCTAATCTCCAGTATAATGTAAGGACCCACCCTTAAACCATAAACAGTTTAAGTAGCAGTCTGGATGCACTGATGGCCAGCCTGTTTTCATCCCTAACTAGCATGAGTGTAACACCATCTACTCCAGAGTGTCTGCTATTCTTAAAAGCACAATAGAAGTTACTAGCTCTTTGGAAAATCCCTCCTCCTTCAAAAGCAAGGAGGAAAAGTCAGGGAAGGGCCATGAATGTAGTTGTGCAACAATACTTGATGAATGAACAACTCATCTAGGGGAACTAAACAAACATGGTAAGAACATTTCACTTACACAGCTGAGACAGCTCTATGCCCTTGTTATTTAATCAAATACTTTACAAGAGTGGAATTCCAGTCAGTCAAAGCAAAGCAGCTTGTGAAAGCAGAAGCAGAATTTCAAAACACTTTTCGTATTGCAAACATTCAAAATAGATGAATCTATTCTGTAATCCTTTAACTATGAACTGAACTAAAGCAAAGAGAATTTTCCCATCCAAGCTTCTCTGTGAACTTCCTGCTCTCTCATGTCACCTGGAGATTGAAGTTTCAGAAGTGACTTTACATATTGCTGGACTGGTCTGTGCTCATAACAGGACTGTGCTAACTGTAGTTCCTAGGGCTTGAACTCCCATTTGCTTTTACAGTGTTTTGTTCTCCAGACATTTACAGGTAGCTGGAAAAGGATACTTCTTAAATGGGATACACATTTTCTGCCTGTGCTGGGTGCTTAGATAGCAATCACCAACAGCAGGTGATATGCACAGACTGACATTTTGTTGAGAAGCTCCTTCAGCAACTCAGACACTAAGTAAACAAGAAAAGGGAATAGGCAGTTTTATTTATCACTTGAATATTTCTGTTCTTATTAGAAATTAAAAATAGCCTTTTGTCTTCAAGCAGTAGGATTAAATGTTTTCACCAAACAAAACAAACAAAATAATTCTATAAAGGGGAGGATGAAGAGACAGTACTTTAAAAAACAGCTGTGAAATAAGAAAATTACTCAGCTTTATGGCACTCATTCAAAGACTGTTCTAGTCAACAGTCTTTGAATGAGTGCCATAAAGTAAACTTGTTATCAATAGTAATTAAGCAGTTTCTACTGAATCAGTAATATTCCAGAAATGTGATATGATCAGTTGAAATAGGGACTTTTTATGTTCACAGAGAAGGACAAAAATCTACCATTCTGCACCATCGGCTACTGAATTCCAGCAATCGTGTGGTGCTCTTACTGGTTTTGTTACATTTGTTACATTACTCATACATTCATATATTCAATTACTCTATAAATGAAACTCTTAGGTAATTGTTACACTTGAGTGGTGGATTCGACAAAGTGATTTCTAGAGATTTCTTCCAACACAGATTGTTCTTTACCTGTGTATTTCATAGACAGCAGCTTGCATGCTTATTGTTTTTCACACATTTACTGACAAAAGTCCTAGGAAACCTACCTTTTCTTCCTCAGCCCCAAGTACAGAAATCTTCAAAGATACTATCTCAGGAGTGTGTGTGTGTGTGTATGTGAATTACAGAACTATACAGCTTTGACTTCACTATGCTGTCCTGTGTAGTATTTTTAATATATCTCAGTGGTACAGTTAATCACTGCTTCCTGTGATTTTTTTTTTTTTTTTAATTGTATGGAGTATTCAGTAGCTGCATTTGTTGCTGATTGCAGGGGCAGCTACAGTAAACTCTTATGATGGCATAGTTAGAAGGCAAACAAGTAACAAATGCTTTTGAAAAAGAAATATCTCTATCTTACGGGAAGGAAAAGAAACTCTTCACGTAGAAGCATGGGAACTGATATATCAAGGCCACAGCACTTGAATAAACACCTTCTTGTGACTCCTCTCTCTTCTCCAAGACACACAAAGTTACAGAAACACTTTTACTGAAACTGATTTTTCGTTAAGTTTAGAGGCAAAGTATCTTTAAGGAAAATATGTTACTGAGCATTGTTCTAGTTGCTTCTAAGGTCATGTTTCTGCTAAAAGGCAAAATTAAATTTATATCTAGTAGTACTGCTTATTCCTGTGTTTATCATAATTTACTATGATTCAGCTTATTTTGTATTATTCATGTGGAAGTCATTGTTGTCGTTGTAAATATTAACTTACTGGGTTTATTACCATGTAAATAATGAGCTACTTCGTGCAATAAAACCCAATTAATTGACCATACTGTAACTGCTGCCATAAGAAACTACTGAAATACAAAGCATTCACAGTGACTGCAGGTATAAGTTATCTGAAATTTTGTTTAAGCAGCTTTCTTACAAAACCAAGAACCAGACATTCTAGGACCATTAAAAAGAGATAATGTATCCTTCAAAACGTTAAGGAACAAGGAAAGAGAGATTCAGAATTTATTTTAAAAAAATATAGAAATACTGGGGCTGGTTATGACTGTCTTCATCCCTCAGTCTGGTAAAACTAACTCCTCTCTTTAAAGGTACCCCGAGTGTCTTATTTTAAGAGCAATAGAAGTACATGTTCACATTTACTCCATGTAAGGAGCATAAATACCAGAGCAAAGGTACTAACAACTGGGGAAGGCCCCAATGGTCCATTTTGCCCTTGGTGAGGAGAAGGGCTGGATTTTTATAAACTTGTTGAACCAGTCCTGAGACAATGAGCAGCACAATTCACCATGGGAGATATGTGAGTTTAGTCAAGAAAACAGCAGATTCACATTAGATGAGCACCATGCATGACCAAGGCTATAGTGCAGGAACTGAACAGCCAGGCTTTGCACACCAAGTTTTGGGCTCCCTGTTCCAGTAAAGTAACACCAAGAACTGTAGAATAATTTAGATAGTAAAAGACCTCTAGGATCATTGAGTCCAACCATTAATCTAGCACCACCATGTTCACCAATTACTGTGTCCCCAAAGTGCCACATCTACAGGTTTTTGGAAAAAACTTCAGGCATGGTGATTCTATCACTTCCCTGGGCAGCCTGTTGCAATGCCTGACCACCCTTTCAGTGAAAAATTTTTCCTAATATCTAATCTAAACCTCCTGTGGTGCAGCTTGAGGCCATTTCCTGTTGCCCATTCACTTTCTTCCATGGAAGCCCAGGCATCAGAGTGTAAATCAGTTCTTACTGTACATGAGAAAGGCTTTCAGCTTCTGATTTGAACCAGTATAATTTCTGGTCCTAGAATGACAGCGGTGGTGTGGATGTTACAAATCTGAAAGGCACTGGAGACAATTCACAGACAATCAAGAACTCACAAAATAAGAAAACAGTGCATACTAATCAGGTACGTTTTTTCTTCCAAATAATCTTATGAAAATTAGTAAACTTCAAATTCAATGTCAGCAATGTAATAATATATCTAAGACAGATGTTCTAACAAAATCTGAATATAATTTAAAATGTATAAACAGGGAAGTGAGTTTGTTCTCAAAAATACATTAAGGAAAAAACAAAATTACAGGGTGTGTAGGGCTCAGAAAAATCTTTTCTAATGTCATAATGGCCTCATACAAAAGAGGCATCAGAAATGGTAATCAGAGGGAAGACTGTGGATGAGGAGTTGACATAGACACACGTTGTCATAAGAAGGTGGTAAAAGAGAATCTGTAATCTCTGGTTTTAGAGATACAATCTTCCAATCAGACAGAGAATTCATATTACTAAATATTTAATAATATATTAACATTTAATTATGAAATAAAAATCCAAAATAGGGAAAATTTCAGACAAACACAAACTTGAGGAAACAGGTCCTGTGTAAAACTGACCAGAGAAGAAGAGAACACAATACAGATTACTGTAATAAACAACATGTTCATTTTGACTTCTTTTGCCTGTATGTTTGTTTAACCCCACATAGTGAATATCCCACTCATATCTCTAATGAAGACATGAGAGTCAGGTTAAAAAATCCACAGTTATTTTACCATTGTCAGGTATTAATATTTTCAGATCCCCACTCCAGAAATAACTTGCTACTCTAAAAATTCAGTTCTGTTGTAATCATATCTACTTGCCAAATTTGGTAATAGTACTCAAAGCAGCATATAAGGAATACTTGATGCAGTGGGTACTCATTTCTGCCTTCTATTGTTTTCTTGGATATGATCAGAGGCAGCAAAGGCATGCTGCCAAAGTGATGTCTCTGCTCTCAAAGTTGAATTAATTCCAGATATACAGTGATCGAAAGCATCACTAAGACTGTTCTGATGAGAACTCCTGGGAGCTAGATTGGGATCTGAGATCTTAGGAGAGAAAGGTGGTAGATGGTGCCTATACCTTCATCTTCAAAAAAGCCAGCAAAAAGGAAATTGTTAAAGCAAAAAATCCAAAAAGGGCTTTCAGAACTGATTGAAACAGTAGAAAATTGGAGAAAAGCAGTGGCATCTACGAAAGCCTGATTTTTGCCAGAGAAATCAATTTCCCACTGAAAAGGTTCATCTGAAAATATTCTGCCTCTGCTTGGTTCAAGAGTATTAGAAATGCATATATTCACACCAACAATTTCTCAGGCACTCTGTGACTGAGGCGTAAGAATTTATTTTGAGGGTCTTTACAACATGAACTTTGCAGTGTGTCCCTTTGCTGGCAGAAGTCCACATGCTCCACGCAGCCCTTAGGTAACTCTCAGCAAGGGCCAACACTCCCCAAGGGCCAGACCTGGTATCATGTTTGCCCATGAAAAAAAATAAAAGGGGTTTGCATCCATTCTCCCAATTTCCTTTTGTGTCTGCACACTTTCACAGAAAGTTGTCCTTGACTTCAGATTTTTTCAGCACCTTTTAATGTTATTGTACGTATTTGTGACAATAAAAGGTTGACATAGTAATATTCTGAGCATATTTAAATACATTGTAAACTATGTGAAAAGATGTAGATTGATGTTTTTGTAATTGAAATACTCAAAAGGAAAAATAGGTTATATTCTCAAGACAAACCATATATTTCACAAATTTGGAGAGCCAGAGTTCAGGCTGTGAGTGACAAGGCAAAGGGAGTATGTTGTGGCATGCAGGAAAGAGATAGAGGAGCATGGCCTGTCCTAGGCAGTGCAAGAAGTGGGGGCACTGGGAATGATGGTGGGGATGAAAGCAATATCTGTAGGACATGAGCTTCAAGCCGCAACCAGGAGAGTGGACACAGTACCAAAGGGAGTGTAGGTGCCTGCAAACATGAAAGCACAGCACTTCAGCCTGGAGGACTGGGACTCTCTTGATTTATAATGCAGGTTAAAAAATCTGTGAGAAGCACTGATATGCAATATATCCCAAATTTAAGCTCAGGAATAAATGATACTTACATATTATCAGCACTCAGTGTCCCTAAGATGAGAAGCCTACCTCGTACAGCCACTGAGAAGAGTACTGCCAGTTACCAAAAGTAATAGTAACTTAGTAGGCATTTTTCAGGTTTGCTTTACTTCACAGTCAAGACCAAAGAGGGAAAGAAATTGAGTTTAGTGAAAATATGGCCATAAGTTGTAGTGGAGCTCCACAGCACCCCACTCCAAAAACTGCAGCCAAGAGGACCAACAGACTCCTGCTGGTCTTAGGCCAAGCTTTACCTAGGAGAGTGAACAGTGGCTTCCACGTACATACTCCTCTGGTCTCACCATGCGTTAGTTCTGCCTTTGAGATCATTAAAGTCCGAAGACACTTGACAGGCTGAGAGAGATGTGGTTGTTCAGCTGTGAGAAGAGAAGCTCTGGAGATCCCGCTGTGGACTTTCAACACTTAAAGGGGGCTTATGAAAAAATAAGAGCAACTTTTTGTAAGGTCATATAGTCATAGGACAAGGGGAACTGGCTTTAAACTGAAAAAGGGAAGGCTTAGATCAGATATTAGGAAGAAATTTTCTACTGTGAGGGTGATGAGACCGTGGAATAATTTGTCAGGAGAAGTTGTGGATGCCCCATCCCTGGATGTGTTCAAAGCCAAGCTGGATGAGGCTTTGAGAAACCTGGTGTAGTGTGAGGTGTCCCCGTCCATGGCAGGGGGTTGGAACTCGATGATCTTTAATGATCCTTAAGGTCCCTTCTACCCCAGGCCATTCTTTGACTGTGATTCAAGTCTCTCCCTGGCAACTAACTGAGGGCTTTCAGGACTTCTGGCAGCACCTGCAGGAGGACAGACAGATAGAATCCAGGGGCCAGGACAAGGTCTGTGATGGGCCTTGCTTTCCACAGCAGACGGGGGAACTGACTTGCTATAAACAACAGTGACAGAGTAACAAAAGACAAACTCACTTGCGGATTGCCACTGCTCCAAAAGTGGCTGGGCAACTGTGGGCTGCTGCTCTGAAGAGGGTAGGAATGCCTGCCAGGCCAGACAAAGACTGTCTGCGTTTGTCTTGGCCATGGCCAGACACTCCAGGCCGGTCAGCTGGTCACAGTGCCCTGGCACAGTGTTCAAAGGGAGAGGCGTGAGGGCCATATGCAGGTACACTGCTGTCTTTGAACTCAATGGTCGCCTCCCCTGGGCCCTGGCCACTCTGCAGGCCCCACCACAGGTATGGAGGTAAGTAGCCACGGGACAGGCGCCTTCCTTGTGCCCCACCAGAGCGGGGTGGGGGAAGTGGTGCAGTGTGGGCATGACGGTCCCCACAGGTGTGCTGAGCAGCTTTGAGGGACTGTGCCCCTCCTGGCCGCCTAAAGGCAGTCCTCGACAGTGTGCAAGTCAGCCTGTAGTTGTTCGAAAGCTTTAATAGTGCCATGCTTGTGTGGATTCAGGTAGTGGTTTTTCTTAAGAACAAATTTATTGGCTTAAACTTTTAAAACACTGAGCCTTGTCCAATTTAACCAGTCTCTGTTTACAAAAGTTCCATCATGTTAAAGTTCTGCAAAGAGAAACAACAAAACCAGGGGGTGTCTACAGGAGGTGCTGGGCAAGCTGGCTAATTTGCGGTTTGCGCTTTTGACCTGTATGCAGTAGTACTATCTATGAGGCCCTGCCCTCTTCAGCTCTGAGTAACACTGGTATTTTTTCCCCCCTTTATTTCCACTTTGAAAATGGTGTGGATGGCTTGGGCAATTCCTCAGCCTGGCTAAACACTGGGTTTTCCTGATACTGATCACAGAGTTGGTGGCAGATGGGAGAGGTGGAGCCATGCACACAGTGCAGACAGGAAAGTCTAGAGACTGCTTCAGCCATCTGCCAGTGGGGATGCTTTTTTGCACCTTACTTAAGAAGCATAAACCCCTCTGACAACCTTGGCACTGATCTGCTTTCCAGGGGGATGAATACATCAATATTGAGAGTGATCTGCATGAAAACAAACGTGACTCCGTAGATGACGAGCAACCACGCTTGAAAGGGTAATGTGTTTTTGCATGAGTAAGTCTTCCACTCACTTCATCCTGGCCTAAGCAAAAAGCTGCCAGTGTTTCTACTTCTGGAGTGACAGCTCTAAATTTCACTGCTGTACCCCAGTGCTACATAGAGCTTTGTATTGCCTAGCAATTTGTGTAATACAGAAACACAGCATGTTTAAAATTATTATACCTCACAAATGACATCTGTGCGTGTGGAACTGTCCTTTTAAAGCCTTGCAAATTAAAGGAGCAATATTTTTTCTACTTTTACAATAACTTCTTTTCTAGTATTTCTACAGCAGTGATTTTAAAGAGAGCTCTTAAAGAGTGGTCTCTTTTGGGAAGTTAAAAATTCACTATTGTCTTTCAGTTTGTATAGCCATTTACTCCAGCACAAAATAAGAACAGAATAGCTGTGAAAAAAAGCCATTTTAATGGAGAAAAGTTTTACATTTTGTTTGTACTACTCCCAAGTGATCACAGAGTGAAAACACACATCCACATTTTACTTGAGGATTAAGAGTTTTTGTGAAAATAACAAACCCTGTTTAAGGCATTAAAAAAGTAAAGACACAATACTTGAAATCATACTAAATGTTCATAAGTGTCATTGATTTCTTTCAACAGATAGTACTGAATAGCCTGTGGTCTGAGACACAGCGCTTTTGAAAGATCAGTCTATTGATAACACAGATTCACTACACAAGTACAAGGTGTTAGCATTCTCTTCTGGAGTACATACACAAGAGAAAATTGATTTCTGAATTGCAAAATGCAAGCAAGAATAGTTTTGACATATATAAATATTTCACATTAATGTGCTTAAGTGAGACCTGTTTTTTCAACATCTTCAGTTACATTTCAAGCCTCTGGGATCAACTTCAGAATAGAATGTTTCCTTAGTAAATTAACCATATTTCATAAGGAACATATTTCTTCTGCCACCTTTCAGAACAGAGCTGCATATTTATGACATATGTATCTAATTATTTAAGATATCCTGGTACCAAGGTGATAATAGTCTAAATTAATAAAACAAGGAGAGAGAGATGTTAGATAAAAGAAGGAATTACAAGAAATTGTAATCTGAAAGTAACAATTTTAAATCACAAAGGAGTCATAAGGAGCAGTAACAGATTGTAGATAGTATTTTTTCCTTTTCTTGGGTGATGGACGAGCCATAAATTTAATGCCTTTTTCGTCTATTTGTCTCTCATTTCTCCTTTTTTCTTTTCCTGTTCTATCTAATCTTTCTGCTGAGATTGGGTAGATAACCTAATGTTCCTACAAGTTAGAAAAAAAAAGGCTATGATTTGTGAAGCAACAGGAATTCCCAGAACTGAAATTGAAGTATCAAGAGCAATCAAGATTTCTCAGAGAACCTATTACTCTCTGTACTTGTGAAGGAGTGTGTTCCTGCTCTGTTCTTCTGAGTGCTGATATAATTTAAATTAATATTTCTTTCTCTCAAATGTATTTCAAATTAATTGAAATTTTTTGAGTGCAAAAAAGAAGGCTATTCATGCTGGATTTCAGTGTGCATCTAGCTCCAGCTGCATTTATTTTCCAAACAAGTACAGTCTGGATAATTAACATCTCTAAATATAACACTGCCTTTATGGACTGGGAATGTGAGGCACTGCTTTAGGGATGTGCCTCTCTAAAGCAGTGCCTCTGAGATGACAGACCCATAGCTGAAATTTTTTTCCAGCTTGCACAATATGAAGGTGTTTATTTAGCCACTGCTTTTGTAATTGATATACGTCCACGTCACAAGCATATTTAACATCGGAAATCTGTATTGAATAAACTCCCTTACCTCTCTTTCCCTAGGCTTCAACCTTCCTCATGAAATCATGCTGTTACCTTTAGTGAGGAAAACAAAGTGAAATACGTTATAATTGGAGGAACTGATACTAGAGCATGACATTCAAATATAACAAATAAAATTGTCATGAGATAATGAGATGAAAAGTTAATGTAATAACTACAAAATTTTAAAAAATCCAGAAACATCTATGCACACTGTAATAAGGTTTTATTGGGCATTGTTTATTTTACACACACACACAAATGTTAGGCCTTCACAATTACAGCAACACTACTGTTCTGCATAGCAATGCTGGGCTGTCTGTATTAGCAGACTTTGTGGGTCTAGTAACGAACACTCAATCTTTACCTACCTACTCAGTTTGCACTAACTCCATTAACAGATCTCTTCACAGAAGAGCTGTACTTTAGAGGGTAGGAGAACTAGCCTGCTGACTTTGCCCCATTACATTACAAATTGTCCCATTACATATCTGCTGTATTTTATTTTTCACTTGTCCAACATCAACCCGAAGAAGTCCCTCTCAAAAGACACTTCTTATCTGTCACTTTGAGATCCAAATTTAACCCTTACCAAGTTCAGTGAACTCCAGTGGAGAAATTTTGACCAATATAACACAATTTTCCTCTGCAAAAGCTTACGTTTCTATTCTTTGTTAATTTTTTTTCCTAGGCTCTTAGAAAAAAAATATGATGAAGTCTGCGAATTTTGCAAGAAACATAAAACCAGAATTTATTTTGTGGTCTATGGAATTTTAATAACAGGTACAGTATATGTTACACCCAGGATTGCTGAAGCCTTTTTTATTTACTTGTTTGAGATTGTAGGCTGTGCAGTGTCTTTGTCTGACATAAAAACTCTTGACTGTCTTTAAGAATGTATTTCAAAGTAGGTAAGAATTTAGTCCCAGAGAAAATTCCAGATTGCAAAATCTGCTCATTCCCAAACATAACAAAAGCACAAATCTTGCTAAACTGCTTCTCCAGCACGTTTAAAGTCTGACTAGCAATTAAACTTGCGATAACAGGATAGTTCAGACTTTGTGTCTACTCTATCACCAGCGACTCCAAAATTACGATTTCAGTAACTTGTCCAAAACCATGAAATCACATTAAAAACAGTCAGCCACCTAATAGGACTGGACTTAAATCAACAGGCTGGAAATGAAAGTTTTCTCTTCTGACCATATTACTCAATAGTCACAGCAATTTTTTTGTAGAGTGAATGTACTTAGACAGTATGCACTGCAAAATCATTCAGATACTCTTCTTTCTCCCTTTCTTAATTCGCAAGCAGGTTGGTTTGTTTCTTTCCACTTCACCAAGTTTGTTTTTGAGATCTTACTGCTTGACTACTGGGAACCCAGAGACTTGAAATATGTCTGTGAGATAGGCATCAGCACACCAGAAGGGGTTATAAAAGTGCTGCTTGCATGCTGAATATCCTGCCCTCATAACATCATCTTGTCTTGCTTTGTCATAGTACAGACATGTTCTGGCTCAAGAGAGTGAGTGAGTTCTAAGAATATGACAGGATTTCATGTATTAATTCCGTAAAAAAACCAACTTGCATTACAAAAATCAGTAGTCCTTCTTCATTATTTGCCATAGACAAAATCAAATTATTCTTTACAAGAACGGAATATTTTTTTGGCCAGCATTTATCACCAGTGAACCTGTCAAATAATTTCGTAACTACTTTCTGAAATAAATTACTTTTAAGCTTCACAATTACTTGGAAAGGTCATCAATTCAGTCAATTGACATATGTTTGTAAGTGTTTGTTTCTAGTTTTATTGGTCAAACTCATCCTCTTTTGAAAAATGGAAAAAGACTCATGCTCTTAATTCATACTTTTTACACAGGAAAGAGAAGTTCTATAGATGTGTTTAATTTTCTCGAGTGATTAACATGTTTGACATGAATTTGCCTTGGCAAAAGCGTATAACCTGCTTTGATAGAATGAAAGCCACCTTTCATATCAACGAGCATATCATAAGCAACAACACTATTCACAGAAGCAAAATTTTTCAGTATTTAGTCTGAGAGTCAGAAAAGCACCAAAAAGATAAACACGGGCCTGACTTTGATCACATCTTATAAATTTAAGGTTTGATCCTGTTTTTGAAAAGACCAACCAACTGACATGTATATTCTTGTTTCTGTGACAGCATACTTGGCAATAGTTATTGCAGCCTGCAGTTTGAATTTTCAGAGAGCTTTGCCACTCTTTGTTGTCACTGTCCTAGCCATCTTCTTCATCTGCTGGGATTTTTTAATAGCTAAGTATGAAGACAGAATTGCTGCGCTCTTTTCCCCTGGAGACAGATATCTGAAAAAACAGTGGTTTTGGTTGAAATGGTAAATATTAATTACTTTCTATTTATGTAGAAGGACAATGCAGTAGTCAAGTTACCCCTATGATTTTATTTCAACTTACTCCCCCATAAACACAAGGAGATGGGTCAATCATACATATCTCAATAATACAGAATCATTCAGTATTTACCAGTTTATAGATATCAGGAACACATTCAGGATTTCAATACAGTAGTTGAGGATCAAAAGTCTTCACAGAAAGAGTAGGAAAATACCATGAATTGAGGCAGAACACATTTGTGGTTCAAAGAGAATACGTTCAAAAAAGTCCATGTGTGTTGCTGGCTTTTGCATTCTTTCTGCAAGCCAGAAAGTGCTTCACTGTTCAGAGAGCTGTTAGGTTTATTGAAACCTTAATTCTAACATATGCAAACTGCTAAAGATTGGAGTGTATTATCTAGATACTGCTTTTCCACATATCTCCACAGCAATTTTTACTTGACCTTCAGGAATCAAAACATGCCAGCCAGATTTAATGTCATAATAAGGTCGTATGACCTTAATTTGGGATGGTAGACATTCATCTGGTAGATAAATGGTAAATAATTAGACCTGTCAGATAGTTATTTCAAGTATTCATGAGCAGTGATCAGGGATTTTGAAGTTATCCCCGGGAAAATGAGGAGACAAGGAGCCTTATAGACCAAAGAAAAGACCAAATGAAATCTCATTAAAAAGGAAAGCTAAATTCACAAGCTACCTTCTGTTTCAGCTAGGTTACTACTAGCTGAGAGACAAAGAATTTTAAGGAGGAGTCATTCTCAGTGCATGAAATGTCCCAGATTATTCTTAAGATTTAAAAATGGTTTTGCTAAGAAAGGTCCTATAGAGATTGTGGTCCTTCTCCTCGGGAGCCACATTAGAAAGCAGTCACACAGAAGTATTTCCATTAGATGATCTGACAGCCTCTCTGGGAGAAGGAGCAAAAGGAACAGGAGAGCCCCGAGGAGCAGACAGAACAAGCTGGGGCAGTAAGTGCCATGTTACCTGGGCTGCAATCCTTAAATTGTACATACGCAGATTAGGTGCTTAACTGTTTCCTTCCAAGAGACAGGAAGTCTCTCAGGTGTAGAAAGGGTTACTCAGCATTGCAATGGCCAAGCCATTTTGTGGAGTTTGCCTGCAATGTTTTTAATCCACATCTAAAAATGGAATTTATGTACCTAGGTACCACTGAAATCAGTGAAAGCTTACAGTTAGACAAAACTAGCATTAAAGATCTGGGACTATATTTATATCCTCTCTGTATATGGGATGATGTATTTTGTTGCCTTCCAGGCTGTTGTTGTGGTAATTACCTTCAATAAATAAGCTTAATGTGGTTCTGATAGTGGGGACCATAGAAACACTGAAACACAGATGTACACGTCTCTTGCCACTGTTTCTGAGATAGCTGAGCAGACCAAATGGTTACAAAGAGCCGTTTACAGCCTGCTCCTAAGTAGAGTGTGCTTCATAGCCCCACCAGCTAAAGAGCATAGGGCAAGTTGTAAAAACCACAGCCTGTCTTGCCTAGAACTAAAGAAAGATTCAATAAAGAAAAGGAAGGAAGGGAAGGAAAAGAAGGATGAAGTGAGAAAGAAAGATATCACAATTCATTTAATAGAAATAGCACCCCGACAAGAGTAACTCATGCTTTTTTTGGGTTTCCCCTCATACTCTGCCTTGGAGGACATTTCTTCCAGATGTCACCAAGGATGCTGCCAGAGGTGCATCAGCAAGGGCAGGTTCCTGCTTGTGTAGAGCTACAGGTTTCATACAATACATTGTACAAAGAGTTAATTTACAAACAGAGATGCAAATGTTTTGGGTACAGGAAGGGAAAGAAATATCCCAAACAGCTATTTCAGGATATCATGATGCTTTTTTTTTTTATCTAGGGTGTTGTGTGCAGCTCTTATTACAACTATAATTTGCTGGCTCATCTTCGACACAACAAAACAAGGATCCCGTCAGCTAATCTCCTTTGGTGGGCTTGTGATGTATGTTCTCCTGATGCTTATCTTTTCCAAATATCCAACCAGAGTGAGTATTTATTCCCTGATGGGCCTTTCGGGAATTTTCTTATTCTGTGTCTAAAAAGCTATTCCCCTACCCTAGCACCAAGTCTAGTAAGAGTAACAAAATGTGGGAAAGTAAAAATATAGGCTTGCCTGAGACTAAGCACCGTATTTAATTTCTGAGGAAAGTAAATTTGCTGTTGGGGAGCATGCGTGGGGCTGTACCAACACTGGTCTCTCACTATTTTGGGAAGCAGCTGCCCATCTTTTGTTCAAGCCATGATACAGGTTGGAATACATTTGCTCCTGGAGTACCAGTGCAAGCTGAGATAGGCCTTTTCCATGTTTTCACCCACAGGAGCCTCACCACAGTCCCCAGCACATCACAGTTATTTACTTGAGGACACCATCATCACATCAACACAAATAGCATGGAACCAGAGATATGATAGATTTGTATAGCTCTTAACCCCTCACAAGTTTGTTTCCCACTGCAAATTCAGCAGCTGAGGCTGAGCTGAGATCCTCACCTTTTGCTCACCCACTCCCATAGGCTTGTAAATGCCATTTATTTTAATTTTCCACCAGAAATGTCCGCTCTGGTTTGCTGTGGTATTACAAAGGGCTTAAGTCAGCCACCACAACTACCACCTTAGCTTTTACTCCTGTTGGCATGCCTCACATACCTCTGCATGCTTTCATTAATCATATATCTATTGTCCAGCTCATCAGGTTTTCCCAATACTTTTCAATATGTCTTCTCTCAGTGCTGAGACTTTCTTAACAGGTGAAGTCCTCTCAGCAAGGACTGATGAACTTACCCCATCCTTTGCAACTGCTGTCGTCTCCAACTGAGGTGAAAACTCATACTCCGAATGCTTTGTGCTCTCCCATGAGTCCTCATTACACCTAATTGGTTTGTGTTACTCAAATATGATCTGATTAAATTAGAGAACACCATCTCAGCTTTTTGTCTTGTAAGTAATTTGATTCAATTTTACAAAACAAAGATGTGTTCTGAGGCAGCAGAACAGGAATCATCAGTGTAGTGAAGAGAAACTCATCATAAGCAGTCACAGTTTTTCCTATGACTGCCTTTATATGATGAATCACAATACATAACTGAGTAGTTCTCAGGTATCAGAAGTCTTTAAAGCTAGTGGACAGCAGCAGAGTTGAAATTACCCAATGACAAACCCTATAAAAATATCTCCTTATTCTCTGTCCAGATATGTGAAGATCCAAGTCCCCTACAACCTGTTTTGGCAGCTGCACCTGTCCTGCAGTATAGTCAGGCAATACCCTTACATTATTTAAACAAACATCCAAAGTAAACTATTATTTATATAAATAACAAGCAGTTTCTTTATTTTTCTGTCTATCTAGGTTGCTTGGAGACCAGTATTTTCAGGAATAGGAATGCAGTTTATTCTTGGGGTTCTTATTCTGAGGACCAAAGTGGGTTTTGATGTATTTAACTGGCTAGGCATTCAGATCCAGGTAAGCTATTGAGCAAAATCCTTACTTGTTTAATATAATTTTCTGTCTTGAAAGTCTTAAATTATATGAACAGTCTGTTCAAGGATCCATTTGTCCCTTGATTTTTTCTCCTCTTGAGGAAAAATGGATTCTCAGAAAGGTAGTTGACTTCCTGAATTCAACCTTCTTCTCATTTATTTTTTGTTCCATTAATACAGTGGCCAGAGTAATCCCATTTATTAATGGCTTTACCATCATTGGGCTGAAGTTGTAAATTGGCATTCTTGAAACACAAACTACTGTTGTGCCAGGGCACTCATAGGAACTTTTAGAAATGACTCAACTCCAAATCACCCTTGCAATAAACATGATATGCTGAAAAGCCTTGGGATTTAGGGCACAGCCCTAATTATCTTGAGAGCAGCAACATTCCTGGCACCCAGGACATTTCATAGTCCTCATAACATATAAGAAAATTAATTCAGATACATACAGGTGGCAAAAACCACATCTGCATGCCAGAAGGGATCTCTAAAAAGTGGATGGGATGGGATCTGTCCACAGATGTCTCTGCAGACACAAAATTTTTTTACGTCTCGTACTGTAAACTAATGAATAAGCAATATCCAAAATATAGATCAGAGAGTACCCCCCTGAAGGACGTTCAGACTTTTCACCCCAGGGATACTATTCTCACGGCTGTTCTTCACAGGTAATTAAGCACCTGTAAAACCAGACAGTGCAGAATGTACTGTCTCTGTGTGGGAGCAAAAGCACAGATCTGACGTCTAATCTGCAGGCAGTGGGAGTCAGCTGGATTTTGTTACCAGGTTTGCAGTTTCTGACCGAAGCAGGTCTGGTGCCCCCTTTCGTTAGCTTCATATTTTTATGTCTTACAGTCTCTCCTGTCAGAACTAATTACGGTAGCTATTACAAAATGTATTTTAACTCCATTTTAAACTGTATCATTAACGCATATATTTGCATCAGAAGTATAAAAATGCACCACCGGATCAGAATTAAAAAGTAGAAGATTCCCTTAGGCTAGCTCTT
Organism: Corvus kubaryi; assembly: GCF_017639235.1. NCBI lineage: Eukaryota > Metazoa > Chordata > Aves > Passeriformes > Corvidae > Corvus > Corvus kubaryi. The sequence goes on from NW_024581117.1 coordinate 4,758,785, forward strand.
AGCTACACCTTCCCAAACTCGTTACTTCAGCCATCAAACCTCCGTTTTAAGCCGTGTAGTTTATTTTACCTATTTACATCGGATGGAGCATAGGAATGCACCAGCGTATTTGGATTAAAGAGTAAATGTTTCTTTCAGTGTAGCTTATGGCCTCTATTTTGTCGGGTACTCAGCAGAGCACAGCAGAGATCCTCAATTCAGCCAAACACAGTCAGCGAGGCCTGGACCCCTACAAATCAGAGCCCAATCTTCTTGTACCTCACCAAATTTCTGCAAGACAACTAGCAATATTTTCTTGGGTTTTGGCAGGTACCCAGGTTTTATGGATAAGTTATTTTGCTTTCTGTCCCTAGACTTTTCTGGAGTACTCTGATACAGGTGCCAAGTTTGTGTTTGGTGACAAATACACGGATCACTTCTTTGCTTTTAAGGTAAGACGGTTGTTATATGCCATATGTGGCAGATAGACAATGGTAAGAGGAACAGTATAGCTGGGAAATAAATTTATTTTGTCTTGTGATACCCGTGTAGTCATCAGAGAAATCAGCAGGCAAATTATGCCTTATTATGTGACATTCTGAATAGAAAATTTGGGAGCCCTTTCATTGTCTGCTATACACTGAGTTAGATTGCACTTATTTAGTTTAATTATAACAACATATATTGCATGTAGACAGAACTTTGGCATATCTCTCTACAAGGAATAGGTTAAAAGGCTTGTACCTGGCCACTGAAAGAAATATTACCTCCTACCTATCTTCCCTACCTCTCCATGAGTAAAAGTGCTCTACCATGCTATGTTGTTGTGCCTTTAAGTGGTGTGCAGATCACTGCCTCACAGACATTCCCCCTGAAGAAGTGTAGAACCTAGATGTGTATTTATTCATGCTTGGGAGAAGAGCTAGAAGCTCCCTTAGAAAGAAGAATTGCATGATACTACATTATTATTGCATTAGTAAGATCACAGAGAGATTTCCCATCTTTCTCTTAAGAGACCTAAGAAACAGCTGGAATGCAGTTCATCTGCTTTGTGCTCTCTAATCTGTACCAGCATCCTTCCTAGTTTTGGTCTGAGAAGTCGCTCATGCCACAATGCCTGCTTAGGTTCGAATTAAGAACATATAAGTCAAAAGAAACCCCAAACCAACCCAAAAAACAAATAAATAAACCCCAAACAAATAAGAAAAATGTACCAGGACTTACTCAGAGACCATTCTTTCGATATTTCAGATACCTGACCATGGACTTATATGCCTTTTATCTTATTTTTTTTCTTGAGGTGATATTCCAAACTAGATATTCTTCAACCTTAGCTCTTTCATTACTTGAGAAAGAAGCTGCTATATGCAAAATAGCCTGCTACTAAGAATAGTCAGAACATCTTAGAAGGAAAAAAGAAATTAGGCATTTCATCAATAAATATGAATTACATTTTAAGAGCAGTACTTTTGCACCTTTAGTTTCGCTTTCCAGGCTCCTCTCACTTTTACTCTATTGAGTACTCAAATAACAATTTTTCTTTCCAACTGCATGTTTTGGGGATTAAATTATTTAATTCCCACACCCCTGTGTTATTTTTTCTGTAGTTTTTGACAATACCTTATGAATATGATTCTTTCCCAAGGTGACTTTTAGTGCCTTAGTGATGATGCAAAATACTTTGCTTACTAAAGCCATAACTAGGGACCAGACAGCCCTAGTTTCCTTCTGTGTAGGCAAACATCCATCAGTCTTATGCTATGGTTCAAGCCAGCAAAACCATGGTATTTTTAGAAGATTATAACAGGAGCAAGTAGATTATTCTCACATTGAAAAACAAGAAAACAAAAACCCATGAGTTGATTTTCAGAGCTGCATATATATATGTGTATATATATATGGCAGACAAGTGTACAGCAGAACCAAAACATGTTGCATCTGCTCCTCCTGTAGACAGGGAATTCCCTCTTCCAACAACAGTGAGTGACAGCCAGCCTCTTCTCTCTTGAAACACTTGTCATTTACTTAGACATTAAGTTGGTCCAAAGTGGTTCTTTATATCTTTCAGATATTTTATGGGCTTTGCATGTTGTGATGATCTCTCCAAATCTTGCCCCAAGATACTTCAAAGCATCCTTCAAAGACAGTGCTTAGCTCCTGAGAGATTAGACAAGGGACAGGATATGTCTTTGCAGAAAACTCAGAGTCCAGTTGTATCCATACTGCATCCTTAGCAATATGCAGGGACACATCAGTTTTCTGCCAGGTGAAGTGGACATGTTACCAGAGCAGACACATCCCATATGTGCATATGCACACCTGTATGGGTTCTGACCTGGCCCACCAGTCCCCCAGTGCCTTTGAGCACACGGTTCTGGAAGCACTAATTAGTCAAAAATGCACGCATTTACATGCATAAACTGGGTTATTTTAGATGTGTATTTGTGTATGCAGATGCATCATTTCTGAATTCTGAAAAAAAACACTTTCCCACATAAATAAGCACTTCCAAGCAGTTAACTAGATGGAAACGGCCTTTTAGTACTTTGTCTTCTATCCTGTTGACTACAAAAGGCAATGTTTGCTTTGAGCAAAGAAGAAATAAGACTTCTGTTAAATCTTTAGCTTCTTTTTAACACCAGGAAAATTTATGGTTCCCTGAGAAAGGCTTTGCTTTGAAGGTCAAGCTTTAGGAGTGTATGAAAAAGCAGGATGTTCCTTAAACATCAATAGCAACTTCTTTAAAGGAAAACAAGGAAAAAGTTAAACATCAAGCCACAAATGGGAGGGGAGTTGAGAGCAGCCAACAATTTTAACTCCCTGCTTTGTATGGTAATAACAAAAGAAAAGGCAGGAGAGAAAGATATTTGTTTTACTGATCTAAAGCTTCTGGTATTACTGCATGGCAAACTATCCCTACAGAATCACAAAAAGATCAAAGAACCAAACTTGAGAAAGCAGCATTATATTAACCTGTTGAACAGCACAACAATATTGGTTAATTGCACTCTGTCCTTTCAATGAAAGGTTCTGATCATCAAAATTGAGTTTCTAAATGTTTATCAAAATTGTTCATAGTACCAGCTCTCCTCTAGAAAGGCATAGCGTCTGTTTACTGAAAAGGCCTGAACTAACAAAGTGGTTTGTTGTTTTTCATTCTGTTACTTGATTTTATTTGCAATGCATTATCTCATTAGTGAACACACATGAAAGCTTATGTGGCTGTGGGAAAATGACTGGGGCCCTGTGGACTGGTAACTGGAGATACATTTAGAGGAAACTGAGGGGTTATATTAGCATCTTAACAGGAATTATAATACACGGTAAATCACGGTTGCTGCTCCCTGCATGGAGTATGGTTGGCGCATGACTTGAAACCTCTTCCACGATGATTTACCATCATCTACTAAGGGGGATGACATGGAGGGTGAAGCAGAGTGGAGACACCATGGCCAGGCTCTGTGGAAATCCTTGCAGGCAAGGGACCTTGGTGGTACATTGTAGCTGATAAGCCACATACCAACTGTCAACCCGGGGAAAGAAGGGAAGATGTCCCACTGCTGAGCCAGCAACTGTGACGAAATCCCTCTCCTTTGATGAACTTGCTTCATTAAAGCCTAATAATAATATTAATGCACACATCCATGTCAAAGTTACCCGTCCCCGAGGTACTGCCACCCCTCAATGGGATGCTCTCTGCATTATTTTTGACTGTATCTTTAAAAGCGAAGGGAGACAATTTTACACTGATCAGTAACAAAGGTATGTATGACTAGAGTCACTCAAGCTGCACGTAAACATGAAGAAATATTATGTAACTTAAGAATGGAGGAAAAGTTAGGGAACACTCCATCGTAGCTGCTGTTGATGGGCTGAACCTGTCTTCTTTCCCATAGGAACACCTACTGGGTAAGAACCAGACTCTATGAACCCTGACTACTTTTACTGGGGATTTGAGCATGTCTGTGTCTTCCTTTAAGTATATTTTTGCAGTCAGATACTATCATCAACAATCTTCAAACCTTAACCTGTCATGATTTTATATTAATAAAGAGTGTTATCCTATAAACTATTAGTGTGAATCCTTCATAGATGCTAGCAGTTGCCAGCAATGGATAATACACTCTAATAAAGGGAAAGACCTGCTGAGAGGTCTCCCTTGTGCTGGTGGTGTGTGTCCCTGACTAAGACAGTCAAACCACCCTCCAATCCAGCAGGACTGCTCAATGAGGAGTTCCCCTAATGGGATACTGACAAACTGATCAGGTACAAGGGTCTTGGCTTTCCTGGGACGCTGTCAGACAAATTAAACACTGAGGGTCACATAAATCTCTCCACACTAAGGGTTGAGGAAGCCTCCCCTTTTCATGTAACAGTGGTACTGTTTTAGCTGTAACTAATCTGTCTGACTAGTTGTGGACTTTGGGGGAATTTTTCTTTCTTTTGTGTATTAGCATAGAAGTGGTGGGGTCCTGTATATTTAACATACTTGAGAATCAAGTTATATTAGTTTTATTCAGCATGGAAACCCAACAGATTTAATAATCCATCAGATTTAATAATCCAATCCTTTTAATAATCCATTCATGCAATTCTTTTAAATTATGTTGAAAGAAAGTATTTTTCAGTCTCCAAAGTAAGAGATGGATATTCACATTTTGTATTTAGTAAGTATATACCTTTAAATAGATTCTGTTTAAAGAATGTAAATGTTTGAACTAACTTAAACATGGCTATAAACTAACATATATCATGCTAAACCAGACAGTTTCAAAACAATCACGGTTGTGTTAGAAAACTATGTAGATAAGTGAAAATTACTTAATTACAGCACAATCAGGAAGGTCAAAAATTTTAGAGCTAAGAGTAAACTTTAAGATGACTTTTCAATACCTGTAAGTACAACTTCAAAAGCAGGATTCCATTTTCAAAGATTAAATGGCCTAAAGGACAGGAAACTACTCCAGAAGTTTTAATGATCTTGTGTCTTCAAACCAGGTCCTGCCAATTGTGGTTTTCTTCAGTACGGTTATGTCTATGCTTTACCACGTGGGGTTTATGCAGTGGCTTATTGGAAAGGTATGCATTTTTACCAGTTAGGTGCTCATTTGGCTAGTGTGGGAAACATTTTGAACACATGCAGAGGAACCTAGCCTGGAAATAGTTCCAAATATTACCATTGCAAAATCTTAATTGGCATCACATTCCACATTTTCTGTCTCTCAGTCTGGTTTCATTGCTTATGTCATATTAATTGTTAGATTTCCCTGGCTAGCTTTAGCATTCCTCAGGTGCCATACGCTTAAATCTTCCTTTTTACCTGCCCTTCTCACAGCCCTCAAAGTGCAGGATGGAGATTAAGTCACAGACAGTGGATTTCTGCTAAGTGTTTCAGTAGCAATTGCATGTACCTTCCTATCACAGATACCCAAATAAGGTCAAAGCAGGTTCTTCGCCTCATTCTCCTAAGTGTTCATTTCTGTCAGCATCTATGTGTAGTGCTAGTGTCTACTAAGATAAGATCTGTCCAGTAAAACTATCATATGAGGGAAAAGATCTTCTTCTATGGTGGTCGTTAAACCTTATTTAAAGATACTCCTAAATTAAAAGTACTTTGCCCCTTTACATTCATAGTACTGTTATATAAGCACCATGAACCTCACCTAGCACCTGGTGTGCTAAAATTGCAACGAGACAATTTTAACCTTAATCTAAATTTCATATTTTTCCCCTTCATATGATCCAAGTCTCTTTGGACAAGAACATAAATAATAAGAACACATGAAAACATCTGTTTTGTTTAATTTTGTTTAACATTTTGTGCCCAGAAGGAGCCTGGAGTACTCTCAGTTCTGTTAAATTGCTCTTCCTCTATCTTATTTTAGGATGTAATAATTACATGAATGTGCTACACCTTGGAGCTGAAATCATATCTCAGGAAGTATTGTAACATGTCTCTGAACTCTTAAATCTATATGATTAACTCAAGAAGGGCATGGAACGGCCAGAACAAATTTTTGTTTATTTTTTTAAATCATTTTAGGTTGGTTGGATAATGCACATTTTCATGGGGACAACTCCTGTTGAGTCTCTGGTAGCTGCGAGTAACATATTTGTGGGACAGGTGAGTTGGAGCACAGAAAAACATGCTAACACAATACTACAGAATATAGGGAAATAATGCTGCTCATTGAGCATTTGTGTATTAAAAAAAAATCTCTTATAAAGCCAGGATTCCACTACAGCAAGTCTAATGTTGATTTCCAAAATTGCGGTATGTTCCTATGTTGGCAGTGATGCACAATGGAGTGGATTTGGGAAGCGATATGTTTTCCCGACAGAAGGTCAAACATAAATGTAGGTGATAGGTCTCCCTACCAGATTACTCCAAGGCCATGAAGAAATGAGAGTTTTAGGATTCTTTTTCAATTGAAAAGGCAAGTGGTGTGAAAAGACAGCATGCAAAGCAGGCCAAGGGCAGGAGAGAGAGATGCAGAAAACTAAGATCCAGGGCTAGCAGTATAAGGCCTTATCCACCAAATGAGTGGACAGCATCTAGTAGACCACTTTAATGGGAAATGAGTGAAACCCACATTTACAACAATATCTGTCGAAAGCTTAAAAGCAATGTAGAAAGATCAACAATTAACATCCAAGTCCAAATGCAATATTGGCATGATATTTAGCAGTGGTGCATCACCGCATCCCCCTGCTTCAAGGTTTAGGGTAGTACCTCTCCATGACACTGCCTCCAGAATGTGCTCACATGCATGCCAGAGGGGCATGTTTCACTTGACTAACAAACAGCCTTATCTGTGGCTGTCCCTAAGTGACTCAGAATTGGAATAGAATTTCTTGACAATTTCATTGTGCCTTTCAGGGAGACAGTAAACCAGCCAGAATTGTCTTCAGACATTCTCCTTCTTGGGATAAAAAATCCCCAGTCTAATGAAATACGAGTGCTTGTTAGCACTAGGATTAACTAGTCAAAGACACCTAAGAAAGTGTGATGCAGACACTCATTTTTCTGCCCTGTTAATAAAAGAAATCTTTGGGATTTTATTAGGGATTTCTTAATTTGATACTTGTTTTTCACTTCCAGACAGAGTCTCCTCTCCTGGTACGGCCCTACTTACCATACATCACCAAATCTGAACTCCATGCAGTCATGACAGCAGGATTCTCAACTATCGCTGGAAGTGTCTTAGGAGCATATATTTCTTTTGGGGTAAGACAGGGGAAGAGAACTAGAAAATATCTGGTTTATCTGAAATGTTTTAAGTATGTAGCCCAGCTAAAATGCTTTGAAAATGTCCCTCAATCATTCTCACTGTTTGTTTCTTTCTTCTCTGAAGGAATTAACCACAAAAATTCCTGGTCTTCTGACAGCTCTTTCTCTTTTCCTTATGAGAAATAAGAACTTTTGATGACCTCCTGTAGAAAAAATCATCCAAACAACTAACCAATTTAATTGCTTTCCTCCATGTTTGTGCATGATATGGTTATCATGGAGTATTTTCTATCACCTGGAATTCTAGGTTTCCTCCTCCCACCTGCTGACTGCTTCTGTCATGTCAGCACCAGCATCGTTAGCTGCCTCCAAATTATTCTGGCCTGAAACTGAAAAGCCTCTGGTAACTCTGAAGAGTGGCCTACAAATGGCAAAAAGGTAAGCTGGTCCAGGTACTAGTTAATACTACTGCAAAAATGGTTTTTGGGAAAGTAACTCCTCACACATAAATTTTAGGGAGATTACATAGTAGGAGGGCAAACAATAAATTAATTACAGACTAATATACTGCAAATGGTTGATTTGTGAATTCAGGTGAGTGTGCCCAATAATAATCTAACATATGCCAAGGACCTGGGTCAAACTGTAAACTCTCCAAAGAAAGAGGGAAATACCTACCTGAGGACCTGCCAGGAGGCTTTCCCATTTGTAATGTTGCTGCCTTTTTTCTGTAATGAATCTGAAAATACAAACATGTAAAAGCAAAGGCAGAGCAATCATTTCAACAACAGCGGCAAACTTGTTGCCCATCTGCAGGGAGACTTCTCTTAAGAAGGACAGGCAAAGCAGAAAGGTTTGTAAGGATCTGTTCCTGAATGGCCCAGGCATTTCTGCAAGGGCTGCATGGAAGAGGAGCGGTGACACTCCCTAATCCCAGCAGTGCTACAGTTTTGAGATCTGATCCATATCTTCCCCAACCCTGAATGTACCAGAATTCATCCTCAGGGCACCACAAGCATATGCTTCAAGTGTCTGCCATGAGGACAGGGAAATCCAACTTCACCTCATAATTCTTTTTCATTATTTTCTCTATGAGTGAACAAACTGTTTCAGTACTAGACTTTTAATCAAGTGCATGTACATTTTAGTTCTATTATTTGTTCTTGAGTTTAAAGATGTTCACACTCTTTTTTTCTTCACTGTCAAAGTGAATCAAAGAATCTGCTGGAAGCAGCCAGTCAGGGTGCCTCTACCTCCGTTGGGCTGGTAGCAAACATCGCCGTGAATGTGATCTCCTTCCTTGCCCTGCTGAGCTTCCTTGACTCAGGCCTTTCTTGGGTGGGCAACTTGTTTGACTATCCACAGCTGAACTTCGAGGTATGGTCTCCAGGTCCTTCATGCAGCTTGGATACATGCATAATTTGTCTTTCTCAAATTTAAGTGCTTGTGTGGTTTGTTTGTAGGGGTTTTTTTTGTTGTTGTTTTGTGTTTTAACATGATCTAAACCCATATTTCATTTGCATGTTCTGAAAGTTTTTTAAAGTAAAATTTTTGCCATAAAAGTATTTCTGTATCTATTAGTCCACATATAGTTTCCCTCTGTGGTGTTCTTTCTAACCCTCAAAGTATGTTTACACGGAGTATGCTAGCACCTGCCCCCTCTGACTTGGCAGTGCAGCAGATCTGTCAGTTACACACCTGCCAAGCCATTAACATCTCCTTCAGCTAAATATTAGAGTGGCTTTAGCTTCAGAGAATCCCATCAAACCCTTAATGCTTGCTAGGTTCGCTTAGATGGGGACACTGGGGCAAGGCTGGACTTGTCTGAAACCAGACTTGATATCTCCTAGTTCTCAATACAATTACAACATAAAACCGTACCCGAATCACTCAACTGAGCAAAGGGGTTTCAAACAGGACTTGCGTTTAAACCTAGGTCAATATGTGAATTTTGACCCAATGCAACTACCTTGTTTCAATGGTTTGGGGCTTTTTGTTTTGAAAGACCCTAATAAAAGTCCTGTGGGAAACATGGATATAACTTGTATTAAAGGTGCTGCAGAAGTGAATAGTCACTCACAACAGATCTGGCTTCAGCAATACTAAGTTATTACCCTGGTGAGCTTTCAAGACATCTCACTGCACCCCAAACACCCACAGCTGAGGAAAGGCACAAGTATGTGCCTCAAGCATACTCATGCAAAGGCTGGTATTTTAATAACTGCTGGATGGTGCAAGATATGGACAGGTAGATAGTCCACAAAGAATTGAAACACACAGACATGATGCATGCAGCCATTCTTCCCTTAGGAGAGACACTAACGTAACTTTTTGTGGGCAGAGAAACCAGCCAGAAATAGTAACTGCTTTAAGACCTCCATTACATTCCCTAAGGACAATCTGACCAAACCCTTTCACAACTGGAGCTATTTTCTCCCATATAAAAATAAGCTATACTGTGAATGGGATTTCTTTTTCAATTTGCATAGATCTTGTAATGCCAGGAAAAAGTAGGTACAGCTTTAATTGTATCAGATGCACAGTTTTTATGCAGAGACAACTCTTTTGTTTACGCTGGTTGGAGTCCAATAACCTGATAATTAAGCATGTTCATTAACACATTTGATTTAATCAGGAGAAGAATTAGAATTCTCACTTCTCTTATCAGCTCTTTTAGTTCAATCTTCCTTCTTGTCATCAAACACTTTGCCTAATTTGAAGCCCTATTGAGGGGAAAAAAGGCACAGAAACGTTTGTTTTGTTTTAGATATAAGATTAGGGGCATATATAAATATTTTGTTATATCTAGAGTCTGGATTAGTATTTTAAAAGTTACTCAAGCATGCCTTACTATTAAAAACTCTCCCAGAGTTATTGCCAGCAGAAATTCAAAGCCAGTTTTCCTCTGCTAAAACAAAACCATCCTTATTTTAAGTTTAGGAAAGTTACTGCATGCTGTTGTTCCTTGACCAGCCATATCTCTTGACCTGCTTTGTCTTATACATTCTGCAGAACATTTGTGCATATGTCTTCATGCCATTCTCTTTCATGATGGGAGTAGACTGGGAAGACAGTTTTATTGTCGGTGGACTACTGGGTTACAAAACTTTCTTCAATGAGTTTGTGGCTTATGAACGCCTTTCAAAACTGATTCAAAACCGAGAAAAGGGTGGAAGCATGTACATTAATGGTGTGAAGCAGTATATGACAGTAAGTAACATTTTCTGTTCTACAGATTTATTTGATCTAATACTTCAATGTTGAAACTCAACTTATTTTTTAATATGGCCATAGAATGGTTGCATAATACTCTTAAGATGTGTCTTTGAGTGACAGAGTTCAATTATGAGAATGCAGCATTCCTCTGTGAGGCTGCCATGACTTTCACTGCCCTAGCCATCTTGAATAAACATAGAAACAGAAAGGCATGGGTTTGGAAATATGCAGTGTCCCACAGGACACTGCACTTAAGACAAGGCTTTCTTCAAGGCAACTTTCTTCTTACCTGATTCTTAGCACTTTCCTATGAGCTACTGTCCCAAGAAAACCCTGAGGAAGAACTTGAGGATCCTCCTGCCCTCAGAGGTTTGTTCAAGCATTAAACTTGAAGAGAGGCATCCAGCAAGCTCCAGCAGGCAGCATTACTGGCACACATTTGTGTAGGCTGTTGTTCCCTCTGCAGAGGACAGTAACAAAAGACATGTATTACATGGCATACACCTCCCTTGACACACTGAGTCCACCCAGTCTCTCTCAGGTGAGCTTTCCAGCCTTGTCCCACCTTTCATTCACAGTCTACCCAACCGACCTGTAACTTTTACTACAGTGCCCTGAGGAAGGCAGCGCTAAGGGCATCCTAGGTGTGTGTGCACGGGGCCAAAGGTCATGCAGTGATCAAAGCTGACCTTTGCAGACATGACTGCTCCACCCTCTGGCATTCACATGCACAGCACATGCTGAATTCTTCCTGAGCACAGGCAATGAAAACCATGATATCCAGCTTTTCACCTTCATTGATCCTTCTTTCTCAAATTGAGACAGATTGTCACTGTAGAGAAATCCTGAATTAGAAAGTATTTTGTACAGCTCTTATTTCCTTATTTGAATCAGATGGGATGCTGTGAATACCGCTTATATTAAAAACCAAACCCACGTTCTTGACCACTTGCATTCCTGATTAACAGAACATATTTCATATGTGGAGGTAGAAAGCCAGATGGTCTGTCAAATATTTGCACCCTTGCTTGAGCATCCATTACCAGTGTTCCTGAAATTGTTGGCAATAGGGTCCTGGGCTAGAATGATCTTCGATATGCCCTGCTATAGAAGTGCTTCCTTCTACTATGTGAATGTGGCACTGAATTCCTGTATAAGTGAATAAGGTTTTTTTAGCCTGGAATACAGCCTTAAAACACAGATCTCAAGAACTCTGTTTCACTCTGTTTTCTTTTTCCCTTTTTCTTTTTCTTTTTCTTTTTCTTTTTCTTTTTCTTTTTCTTTTTCCTTTTTCTTTTTCTTTGTCTTTTTCTTTCTTTCTTCCCCATAAGATGTCATATAGAACTTTCACATTCACTTCTAATACCTGTAAAGAGCTGTATTAGCTTCCCTGGTGAAAAAGCTCTGAAATACATAAACAATTTTGATTCATAATGCTGGTAAAAATTGGCTGGTAACCATCATAATTACAGCACAACAGTTCAGATGAGGGTGTGCTTGCCTTCCATTTTTAATTTCTCTTCAGCTTCAGAGCTCTCTAATTCATCCACACACAGATTTTCACTCTGAGCAAACAAGTGTCTTCACCTGAGTCATTAATTACACGGCTTCCTGTTTTCAGAGCTAGGAAAGTGCAAATGAAAGCAGGGAAATCACAGTACACAGAGGTTTTTCTAGGAAAAGCTGGTAGAGTGGGTACTTGAAAAACATTTTCCTGCATTTGTGCAGATTGATTGAAAGTACCTACAAATTGATGTTCATAAAAGAGGAATTAAACCAGGGAAACTTCTAATAAACAGGAAACCTGCCAGAACACTCACTCATTTTCAGCTTGAACCTAAGCCACAGTAAATAGGAATTCAGAGCTTCCAGGGGGACAAATTCATTTGTTGAGATATGTTGCCTCCTTTCTCAAAATGTTTGAACTACGTTTGTCTGAAGGCCCACAAGGTTTGTAGCCTGATTTTATCTAAAGCCATTTTGTGTCCTGTGAGTGTCCCTCCATGGAGGCAAAGGCCAACTTTGTCTCTGCTCTGAGGTCCAGGCTTAGATGGTGTTACCCAGGGGGAGAAGGGGGGTGGAAGTCAGCATGGAAATTGTTAATGGGGATTCCAAAATCATGATGTTCCTCTCTGCCTGTTAACACCTCAATGTACCCACTTCCTAGGAGACTCATTTGCCTTCTCCACACAGGGTGGAGTATGCACAAAGCAGCTTTGTACATAGAGCCCGCTGCTTCTTCAGGGACAAAGAAGTCAGGGATACATACCAAAACTTTAGGTTCCAACAGAGTTTTATAGAGGCATCCAGCTGTGAAAAACAAGTTGTGTTATAGCTCTCTGACTCATACTTTCAGAAAACAGCAGCTAAGTTGCCACTAGTAAGATCAGATTTTTTTTTTTTTTGTCTTTAATTATTAGTACTCAATTCAAAAAGACACAACAATATACGTGAAAGATAAAATCATCACATGGCTTATGAGTCCTCACATGGGCAGTGGGTATAAAAGCCTGTGACTTTCAAGAAGAGAATAAGTCTACTTTTCTGAAAGCCACACCTTGGGTAGCAACCAAGCAAAACAGAATGATTTTAGTACTCGGAACCCTGAGCCACAATGCCATGTTTTCAGACCTTTAAATCACAACGAGCTGTTTCAAACCACTCAGAGGGTGTGTGTTTGTTTTTCAGGTTCGCTCTGAAGTCATCGCCACCTATGCTCTTTGTGGGTTTGCCAACTTCGGCTCCCTGGGACTGGTAATAGGAGGCCTGAGTAAGAACCTCTCTCACAGATAATTTGTTTGTCAAGCAAATCCCAAAGAAAGCACCCAAAGGAGCAGGCTGTGGGTGAAGCTTAGCAGCTTAGGGGCTGAGCAGCTGCTCTGCCAAGGCATAGCACTCAACTGAGAATGGAAGGGCACACAGAGGGGTACAGGCTTTGGTGTGGAGGTATTGGGAGAGGTGCTGAGGCCAAGGAGAAGGAACCAAGCCCTTCTGATAGCCCTCCCTGTTTAGCCCTCAAACATGAGCCTGAGCTATTACTACCCATGAGCTTCAGGAGAAGCAAATCATCTCCACAGTGTGCTGGTTTGAAAGATGAAATTGGCTATTTCCTGTAAAAATATCACATATATGCAGTAGGCTTATAGGGAAAGAATAAAAGTAAAGGTTTTCAGATCTCAATGGAAGAAGAAAAATTGAAAAGCCATCTGAGTTCCTCACCAGGCAGCTAGAATTGCTGGCAGTCCTCTTTACCCAGAAGCCACAGTGGACTCTGCAGTGCCAGCAGTGGGACAGCATAGAGGAGCAAGACCCAGCCATGGGGCCAGACGCATCGAAGGGCATAGTCATCCAGCACAGACGTGCAAACTGCCAAAGCAAACAGAAGTTACCATTTTACATATAAGTCACCCTCTTAACAGAGAGAGGTAACACTGGCACTTGGCCTTCAAACAGCCCACTAAAAAGTGCTGCATTTCATTTTTCCTCCATGTTTCCCTTAGTTCAAACTGCAGGGTGGGAAATTCCTCCTGTGGGGGCAAAAGCTGTCAGGTTCACCTTCCTTATATGTATTTCTGCTTGACATACACTTTATTTTTCTTCCTAGCAAGCATTGCTCCCTCAAAAAAGAAGGAGATAGCCGATGGTGCTTTCAGAGCAATGATTGCGGGGACTGCAGCCTGTTTCATGACGGCCTGTGTTGCAGGTACAGTGCTGGGGTTGGGTGTCCCCTACAGTCTGTGACCACCACATGGCAGTGCACCAGCACCAAGCTATATCCACCTGGGCTGCCCCTGTCACTCAAACACAAGTATATCTTTGGGTTTGGCAGGATTAAAAGTTGATACGAGACAAAAGGTTCTTGAAAGCTAGAATATGAAAAGATGTAAAGATTTTAGTTCTCCCATTATGCCTTTATTTTGGGAGGGTGGGGGGTATGGTGTTTTTTGGGGGGAGTTTTTTGTTGGTTTTTGGTCTGTTTGCTTGTTTGTCTGTGCAGATCACGTAACTCATAAACAAAGCAAGTTATAGATGAATTACATTCCCTCCTCCACAGCACTAGATACCAATACAGAGAACCAATTCTGGAAAAGAAACAGAAAAGTGAAATGAAGGAGTGAAAGAGTGAGGAGGAATCTAAACAACTCTTTGTCCTAGTGTTAAATCAATATTTTGAGTGGATATTATTTCCATAGAGCATTTAGACTAGTGAAATGGTCCTAACTGGGACTCCACAGCTGATCCTTATTTTCAAAATTTCACCCTTAATCTGAATGAAGAATCACAACGCAACAGTCATTTTAGGGAATAAATTAAAAGAACATACTAATTATTCAAAAGATTAATTAATTGATATGTTTCAATAGGTAAAATTTATCCTCAATATTTAACAATTCCTTTTCAGCTCTCTTACGTGAGCATGTGATACACAAAATTTTATGATGAAGATTAAAGCACTTATATTTCAACAGTGAAGAAAGATCTTGCTATTTTATGTAGCTAAAAGCACTGTCTGTTTCTACCACAACCTCTCTATGCCTTTGTGTTCATGGTAGCAACAGAAACATACACATTTTAATGATAAGCCCACACTATTTTCTGAAGGCTACAGAACTAGCACACCTGAAATAACATCAGTCTCTTAACCATCCATAATATTTTAATACATGACACTACTCTGCATAACTGAGGAACCAGGAAGCCCTACTAAAATGTCTTATTTCACAATACTGATCTTAAGAATAATATTGTGAACAGCTACTGGAAAAATCTCCCCAAAATAATAGAATCTGCTTTGGAAAGAAAATTGCATTCCACTCAGTCTTGCTATGGCAAATGCTTTCCTTATGCTCAGGAGAAAGTAGAAAAGCCAAGCAATTTCTATTACCCCAGTTAAGATAAGAACATATTAAAAATGTGTCCACAACGCTACATGGAGAAGGAGGTATCACTTTCATACTTTTGTGTCTCCCTTACTCCAGTGAATGCAGACATTACTATTTGTAGGAAATTTTGGAGAACATCTAGCAAAGCAAACTATTTAAAACAAAATAAAAGGTTCTGTATTTACTTGCACTGCTTTAAGTGCAACATAGCTTCATTTTAGTTAGTGAAAACTCACTGACCCAGCAGTGAGAAAAGCATTACTACGCAGTATTATTATAATAGGGGCCAAAAGAAAAGGAAACCAAAATTATCTAAGTGTAACAGGTTGCTGTAGTTTAATTTCTACATATAAAAAGCAAATAAATTGTTGTGGTTGCTCCTTACTTCAGTTTTTTAAAATTATCCAGATTCTTTAAAAATCCCACAGTTCAGGGGTTTTGACCTTGTACTTTTACATAACCACCTCAGATGGTGATTTTACGTCAGCCAGGATGGTTCATTTGATCATGCCCCCATGACTCACATCCCCAAATCTCATCTTCCTCTTCATTACTCATTAAGAAAATTGTAACTTACTTCACAGGAATGCTGACCGTCCCTGGTCTGGAAGTTCCTTGCCACATCTTATTAGGAAATGCTTCCAACTTCACAGATTTCCCTGCCAACAGCACAGAGCTAGTTAAATGCTGCCAGCCTCTCTTCACCAGGTATTGAGAAGCCCTTTATCCTCTGAGAGTAAAATTTAGGGAGCTCATATCTTCTCCAAAAACCTAATTTTTTTTTTTTTTTATTTGGCTTTTTTTTCTTAAGCACCTGCTTTCAGTGAACTAGCATCTTTTAGATAAATGAATATTTTAATGCTGTTGAATTGTTTTCCTCTTCTTGGGCATTTTTCTGTTGCATAGCAAATGCATACAGAAACAACGGACAATACAAAATATCTTTGTTGAAACCTCCTCGTGAGAGGAGAGTCAAGCATTGATCTCTCCTGTGTGGTGACCAGTGACAGGACCTGAGGGAATGGCCTGAAGCTGTGTCAGGGAGGTTAAGGTAGGATATTAGGAAAGAATTTTTCACCCAGAGGATGGTTGGGCACTGGAACAGGCTCCCCAGGTCACAGCATCAGCCTGACAGAGTTCCCTCGGGCACATGGTGTGACTCCTGGGGATGGTGCTGTTCAGGGTCAGGGGTTGGATTCAATGATCCCTGGCTTATCTCAAATACTAACAAAAAAAAAAAATCAAATATTTGAACTAATAATGTTAACATAGTATTTGAGAATAGCAATAGCTGAAAAAAAGTCAGGAGCTTTTCCCTCCTTTCCCTCTTCTGTCTGTGAATGTGACTGAAGATGATAGTAATCAGGCCTGTTTACACTGAAAACTTTACATGCCTTTAAAGTCGAAAAATATTTCAAGATAATTTGTATTTCATAACTCTCTGTCCAAGGCAGAGAAGAAAGAAATACTGATATTAAATAAGGAACGTACTCAGACATACTCAATACTACCTCAAAAGAACCAAAGGTATATATATTGAGGTTATGGCAAGAACCTTTCAAATCTGTCCTAATGTGCTGCCTCTCTTTTTCTTTTTTTTTTCTTTTTTTCTTTTTCTTTTTCTTTTTCTTTTTCTCTTTCTCTTTCTCTTTCTCTTTCTTTTTCTTTTTCTCTTTCTCTTTCTTTTTCTTTTTCTTTTTCTTT
>NW_024581117.1:4775897-4889601 GCF_017639235.1 Corvus kubaryi
TTCTTCTTCTTCTTCTTCTTCTTCTTCTTTCTTCTTCTTCTTTCTTCTTCTTCTTTCTTCTTCTTCTTTCTTCTTCTTCTTCTTCCTTTCTTTTTCTCTTTCCCTTTCTCTCTTTCCCCTTCCCTTTCTTTTTCTTTTTTTTTCTTTTTCATTTTCACAACTAATTGCTCTAGAAATAAATATTCTTAATTCATGCTTTTCTTCTTGCTACTGAAAATAGAAGAACTTAAACAGCAAAAATCATCTCTGGGTACTCAATCATTCTTACTTCTTCATTCCTCCAACTTTTGCTCATCACACTAATTTTAACTCTAACAGGTTGCTACAAAGACAAGAACCTGCTTTATTTTCAGCAGAATCAACATTAAGCAGATGCTTTGAATATGTAATAATATTGAATAGAGAAGTGAAACCCTCAATCATTTCAGTTGTCTAGGCAGATATACCAGAGGCATGAGGACTTTCTACAGAAAACCGGGAATTACTCTGATAAAACAGAGAACGTCTAGATATGTGGCACTTGGCTGGTGTTTGGAAAGTCTCTCTGTTTCATTTCTCATGAAAATTTTAACACATCTAAAGTTGCTTTGGAAAATGTGTGTTCCCGTGTGCGTATGTGTATGTATATATACATATACTGCAGAGAGAGATTCCCATAGCAAAATTCTGTGATTCTGTGAAAAGGAGTTTTATCTGATTTCTGCTTTATTTCCTTCCCCAGTGCAAATCGTTCGGAGGAGATCTTTCCTGGAGGGAACTACAGTCTGAATCCCTGGAAAGTGTGTTGCCAAATATTGGGTCAACATGCTTTTCATTGCACTTAGGTTAAGTTTTAATTTTTTTAAGAGGATAGATCATAAGTAAGAACTCTGTTCCTTGGAAGAAAGGAAATAAAAAATTTCCTTTGCTACAATGAGGGTGATTTTCCCCCTTGCAATCTTTATTTTTCATTTCTTACCAGCACAATTCCTCTGACTTGCTTGGAATTATTCATAAATTAAACTGGGATAAATGGAAGACACCTCTTGCTGCAGAATTCTTCTCCCATTACAAATCGGAATAGAAGAACATTTCTAAGCCTGATTCTCCTGCTTTTATTTCTACCCTGAAACTGACTAATTTGCCAGATTAAACTGCTGTAGGCATGAAGAAAATCAGATTCAGAAGACTTGGCTGCCACTTACAGAAAGCTATGAACTAGAAATAATTTTCAGAGTTGCCATCCATTTCTAATAGTATTTCTTCCTTTTTTGATAGCAAAGAAATGTTTACTGCATGAAGAAAAATTACTCTGTTCTCAGAAATCTGCATTTTCTGCAGAGGTAATTATATATATACACACACATATATATATATATATATATATATATATATATATACCTACCTATAGCTAGGTAGCTATAGCTGCACATGAACTGTGCTGCAAACATGTTCTACCTCATCAGGTTGGCCACTGAAGCACCCAAACTGGGGACTAGCCGCTCTAAGCCACAGTCCTCCTTCTTCTGCCCACAGGAGAGTGCAGGTTGGTCCCTGTTTAGAGTTAACTCATATGAGTGAAAATGTCCAGACTCCAAGTTTCATGTATTAATTCTTTTGAACCTATGTTTTTAACCATTGTGAAAATTGATCCTGGAGTCACCAACCAGGAACTATTATGCACATTTTAACATTATCAAATGCAAGAAAAATCAGGTCCATACCATGACTATTTCCTGTGAAAGCAAGATTAATGTCTCTAAAGGATCCCTTTGAAGAGGAAGGTCTGTTATGGTTTTAAGGTTCAGAACTTTAATGGACTCCAAAACTGAGAAGTTCTTTGCAGAGAGAAAGAGACAGAGAGAGAAAAGGTACAGGAACATCAGAGAATTCTGACACATTCTGCAAATTAAAATTGTGCAGATGGTCCATTCAGGTAAAGCAATTGCTAACTTTTCAATCTTCCATTAATTACTGCAGAATCTTTTCCAGGAAATCCAGGTTCATTAACTTAGACAGCTGCCAGTACAGCTGTTTCCAGAGGGGTATTTATTTGAACTTACTGTGAAAGTGCTAGTTTTCTCTCAAGCTCAGTTCATTAACTTAATCCTCTGAAAAGTTATAAATGCCAGTACTGCTCCTACTTGTGATTTTTATCTCTGGTTTTATATTGTTGGATGTTTTTCTTGGGCCTCATCCACCTAGGTTTAGGAGACTGCATGTCATCCTCAATTTTCAGTGGCTTTAAAGGATGTTTATAATCCTGATTATGACAGATATATGCTCATATATTTAATGTGAACCCATCCTAAAGAAAATGCGTGGGTTTGATCCACAATTTTTATCCATCATGCTGGTTATAGCAGGGTGTAGATTTCAAGTAAGCTTAGAGTCTGAAATAGAGTAATATTTTATTTCAAGGAAAATTAATCAGAAACATTAGTTCTCGCTGTCAAGAAGAACAGACCTCACATGCTCTGTTGACAAATCATCACTGGCACTCTCCCTTTTTGCTACTCTCTACCATGCTTTATTTAATATCAGTCTTTTGAAATGGCTGCTCTTTCCATTTCACAATTGTATGCTGGGTAAAAGGGCTACTTGGGCTAGTAAATACCATCATGCATAAACTGCTAAAAAGTCTCTCATATAGCTGAAGGTAGCAGCCTTCCTCCTGAAGAAATGTGCTGTGTTTCTTTTCCTTTTTAAGACTCTTCTATAGCTGGATTAGATGGAAGGCAATCTTTCCAAAGTATATATGATATTTCTCTACACCTGCTCAAAGAGCTTGCCCAGCTGGTTTGCTGATGGCTTAATCAAAAGACAATATACATGGAACATTACATCCTAAATGCAACAAAAAGAGCAGTGAAAGCAGGAGGGAATTGCTACCAAAAATACCATCATGTGTTCCAGTGACTATTTTCCCTCTGTCTTGTGATGGTGCTAGGAGTCCAGAGTAGAGCTCTTTGTGTCTCTCTCAGCACCAAAGTGGAATAGTGCATTTCATCAGCCTGGAGTTACCCTGGCAGCTTGTACCCTGAACTACCAGTGCCCAGGAACACATTTCTGACAATACCAGCACAAACAAGCCTGCATCACAGACCTCAGAAGAAACATTTGATTTAATCAAATGCTTGCTAGCGCATATGGTGGGGTTGACTTTGTGGTGGGATGGATGCCAGGTGCCACCAAAGTTGCTCTGTCCTTCCCCTCGTCTGCTGTACAGGTGAGAGAAGATCCAATGAAAGGCTTGAGATAAGGACAGGGAGAGACCACTCACGAAGTACTGTCATAGGCAAAACTGACTCAACTTGGGGAAAATTATTTTAATTTATTGCTGATCAATTCAGTGTATGATAAAGGGAAATGAAACCAAATCTTAAAAATACTCTCCCCCATCCCGCTCTGTGCCTTGGGATCATTTTTACCCTGATTTTCTCTACCTCCATCCCTACCACCCAGCAGTCCACAGTGATGAGGAACTGGGCTTGTGGTCAGTCCATCACACGTTGTCTCTACCCTGCCTTCCTCCTCAGGAAGAGGAGTTCTCACAGTCCTCTCCTGCTGCTGTGTGGGCTCCCTCCTGTAGCAGACAGTCCTCCACAAACTTCTCCAATGTGAGTAGAGTCCTTCCATAGGCTGCAGTTTTTCATTAACTGCTCCAGCATGTGTCCCTTCTATGGAGTTCAGTCCTTCAGGAACAGGCTGCTTCAGTGCTAGTCCCCAGTGGGGTCACAAGTCCCGCCAGCAAACCTGCTCCAGTGTGGGCTCCTCTCTCCACAGGCCTACCAGGACCCTGCCCTAGCACTGGGGGCCATGGGTCTTGCCAGGAGCCTGTTCTGATGTGGGATTCCCAGAGGGTTTCAGCCTCCTTTGAGCATCCACCTAGTCTTGTGTGGGTCTTCTCCACATGCTGCATGTGGATATGTGCATCCCCATGGGCCTCCATGGGCTGCAGGAATACAGCTTCCTCACCATAGGCTGCACGATGGGCTGCAGGGGAATCTCAGCTCCGCACCTGGAGCAGTTCCTGCCCCTCCTTCTCCACTGACCTGGGTGTCTGCAAGACTTTCCCGTGCATATTCTCACTCTTCTCTTTTGGCTGCTTGCTTCTTTTGCAGCAGGGTTTTTCCCATTTCTTAAACAGTTACCACAGAGGCACTACCACTGTCATTGATGGGCTCAGCTTTGGCCAGTGGCAAGTCTATCTTTGAGCCAACTGGCATTGGCTCCATTGGAAATGGAGGAAGCTTCCAGTAACTTCTCAAAGAAGCCACTCCTGTAGCGCACCTTCCCTCTTCCCCTCCACTACCAAAACCTGGCCACGAAAACCCAGTACACACTCTATACACCTGTAGATTCAATGATGTAAATGAACATTTTGTCAATTCATAAACAGCAGATGAAGTCTATGTGGACGTAGCTCTGTTTCAAAGGTTTTGCAAAAAAGAGAGTTTAACTTTCTTTAAATTTATCAGCATCACAGTGCAGAATAGGTTAGAACTAATGAAGATGACAAGTGAATGAAGCATTAGTGGCATGACTCAATTCCTCACCCTCACAAGCTACCCACTGGATGTCAGTACATATCTAAAGCTTTGTACTGTATCTTTTGGAGGGTGTTAGTCACTAAAAGTCACTGGTAATAATTCCAGGAAAACTTTTACGCAGTTCTGTGTGCAACAGTTCCAGGAAATCTACTGTATAGCCTTTATTATGCTCAGAACATGTACAGTCAATGAAAATGATCCTTTAAATAAAACAAAGTTCTTTCTCAAGCCAATTTAGAAAAGTACTGAAATATGTAAATTAGGCATGTCTGGCAGGTAACAGAAATATTTCTATTTTACTTGGCTGAGATTACAGGCAGATGGAAAAAACAAGGACATTTTAGAAACAAACTTTTTCCAATTCTACGTACCACAACAGCCATTACAACCTATATATCTTTGTGAACAAGTAAGTAGTTGACTATGTGTTGTGATTTAACTGGTGGGTAGCTAAACACCAACCAGTCACTTGCTCACTCCCCACTGCTACCTGGGACAGGGAGAATTCAAAGCAAGAATAAAAAGTAAAATTTTTGGGTTGACAATTTGAGTCAGTTTGAGGCAATAATAATATTAATAATAATAAGAGAATATACAGAAGAAGTGATAAGGCACAGTTGCCTGCATAAGGCAATTGCTTTTCATCCACCAACTACAGCCCACTCAGTCCCTAGGCTGCAGCCTGCAGCCATCCTTCCCCCCAGTTTATACGCATGACACCATACAGCATGGAATATCCTTTCAAACAGTTTGAGTCAGTGGTTCTGGCTCTGTGTGTGTCATGGTTTAGGAATGGTACTCCCCAATGTACTGCTCTCACTGAGACTCTCCAAACCACACCACAACTCCTTCACTTTGTCTCTCGCTCCCCCTTCCCCCTGTGAGCGGCTGGAGAGGAGAACTGGAGGCATAAAAGGGGACAAACATGGGTTGAGATAAAAACAACTTACTGGAAACAGCAATGAGATAAGAAAACAAACAGTAACAGCAGCTATATGAATAGCAAAAATGTACAAAAGAGAGAGAGAGTGATTCACATGCAAAAATTCCCTCACCACAGAGCTCAACCTGACTGCAGGCACACCACTCCAACTGCTCCCTCCATCTCAGAACCAGCATCACCCAACTTTTCCCTCTGTGGAAATCAGCATTACCCTTCCACTCCTCGCTTACTCAATCAGAAGGAATCCCTTCACCTCAGCAGAGACTCCCTTCCTCTGTCCCCCAGCAGTGATATGAGGTGGTATAGAATAGTAAGTAGGTATAGAGTAACCTCCAGGTCCTGGCCACACCCTCTCCTGGCTACAGCAAAAATTAACCCCCTTACGCCTGGAACCAGGACTGTTTTCTCCCAAATTCTTGTGCTGCCCCGCAGCTTATTCACTGTTGGGGTGGTATGAGAAGCTAAAAAGTCCTTGACTTAAGTAGTAAGCACTACTTAACAATTAAAGCATCAGTGTGTAAACAACGTAATTTTCATCCTAAATCCAAAACATAGCACTGTACCACCTACTAGAGAAATAACCTTATCCCAGCCAAAACAAGGACACAGTCATAGAGGCATGTCATATACAGCAAGTTATGGAACCAAATTAGTGTTCTCCAAACCCGGTATCACCTCTTTCTCACAAAAGACATGGGTAGAGTAAGGTAAGATGCCAACGATAAAAAATATTAATCCCAATTCTTCTACAGACCAAAGATGTTTTTGCTATGCAGGGGTCAGTCTCCTTCTCACCATGTAGTGCCGTAAATTCATTGTTCCCAAAAGTTGTGAGTCTGTGGATCACTGACAGACTTCCAAATTTCAACTAGAAATAGCCTACATTAAATGTGCTTCTTAGCAGTGCCATTTAGGTGTGAAGGTGTCTCTGAACATCAGTCCCACCAGTTGTTGTAAAAGACAAATCTGTATCAAGGGCATTGGGGCAGGGCAAGGGAAGCTCTCTGTCCTTGTGAGGCACATGGCATGGGGAGCACAGCCCTGCTTGGCAGTCACCAGCACAGCTGGATGTGTCCTGGGAACAGCTGGTGTGAAGCCCTAAGTTTGGCATTTGTGGCCACAGTTCATCTGTGTGGGATCATCCCAATTCTGTAAGCAGACCCACAGAATAAACAGGTCTGCTTCAATCCTAACCTGTTTTCTGATGTCAACATAAAAACAAGCATCAGGTCACAAAACTTTCATATTTGAGAGGCTGAATCAAATTCTCATTTACATCAGTCTAAACTTGGTATATCTTCACTAAAGCTGGAGTTACCATACATTTATGACAGTGTAAATCAGACAGGCTTTTTTTCCTTGGGTTTGATTTTGATTTCAAGCTGGTTTTAAAGTCTATCCCAGAAAATAATGAAAGTACTTAATTTAATACAATATTATGTATTGTATGTGCACAACTGTACACATGTTTCTGTTTTCCTTTGTGAAGCTATGAATCTGAAACATGAGAATACAAAACTGGAAAACTGAGTGGTGAAAACCAGTTCACTCTTTAGCTCCTGATGATTTTATAGAGGGGGAAAAAAATCAAAGCGTTTTCTTGTTGCTATGGCATTCTGCAGCACAGGGATTCACTATAGCAACCAGTGTATTACCTCATAAGGCATTGATCAGAATGCATATGTTGCCATGGTTGCCACAGCGAATATTTTATTTTTGCTATATTGATTGATGCCTTTGATGTCAGGTGGCTAGAAATATGAGGGAAATGGGAACACCCTACATGACATTCTGCTTGTTCTCTGATGGCAACTATAGATGGCAGCTCAGGATCACATTTGTCTAGATGAAATGAGAAAATTTTGAATTCTCACATGCAAAATCTTGCATGTTACCAGAATTAAGCATACGTAAGAAACATCAAATCTGAGTTTTCTTGTTTACTTGTTTTCCACCTGCTAGGGAAGTGTTCCTACCTCAGCACCAATTGCATTACAACATTTGGAGTCCCCATGTTAGGGAGAATGGTTCCATATACATAGTATAATAAACCTGGATTTGTGTCCATTTGTGAGTTTTGTAGCCCATGTTCACCTCAGAAAGTTTCTTATCTCTGTGCCTGATTTGTAAAATGAAGCAGTAACCTGGGTGTGTTGTTAGAAGCTGTGTTACAGCAGAAGTTGTTAGCAGAAATGAGAGAGCCGGACTTTTGCAGACGTGGGACTATACATCCAGGAAATTCATCTGTCTGATTCTGTGCTGGAAAGTAAGGAGAGACTACGCATTACGTGTCTAATTTCTGTCTCTTATACATGGATTGAAACAGATATAACTTCACCAGCCTGGTACTTTACCTGAACTAACAGCTCTAGTTTCTGGTTCAGAAACAAGACTGTGGATAGGTTCATACCAGTGTTACTTCCTCTCTCTGAAGAAAAAGTCCCACACTGGTGCAGCATCTTAGCGCAAGCAACAGCAGGGACCCAAGTTTGGTGTCCATACCAAACAACTACCATTACATCGCACAATCCCACCTATCTTCCATAGTTGTTTATAGCCCTAAAGAATGCAACTATCATTAACTGCTGACTGAAATTGTCTTACAAAACTCTTATTTTACTCTAGCTGGCTATTTGGCCATATTACAATAATTATTACATAGGGAAAGTGTCTGAATTATCTTGTCTCTTTATTTGGAATAATTTCTGTTACAGGTACTTCCCCAAGGAGCCACTAAAAAAAGTTTTCTCTATTTTCAGTTCAGGAATACCACATCCATCCTCCACAGTTTTTTGAATAATCATGTTCAGTCATTTCAAAAAAGGAAGTGATCCTTGCAGCTGTGTGCTATTCTTGCAGACAACTCAGCTGAAGTCAGCTAAGGTACCCTCTGTACTAAACATATTTTCCATTCATGAGTGATTATGGGACCTGGCTTCACCTGAAACCAGATGTAGAAAAAAGAAGAGATCTCCACAGACCCATCACTTTGCCCCTTGTGCTACTTAACTGCCGTAATAAAACCACAGCAGAGCCCATACTGAGATTTCAGGTCAGGCTTCATTTCCCAGGTAACCGTTGAATTACCAAGCATTTTGCTTCCCCCTTTTCATCCTTTTTTCCTCTGATCATTCCATGAATTTACAGAAGCACTGTTCCCGTCTTGCTTTCTGTATCTGCTAGCTTTGATCACCTTTATTTTGATTTCACGCACCATCAAAAGGTGCTGGAATTTTTCTTTGTTGGATCACTAGATGTCAGGAGAGACTCACTAAAGCTCTTCCCCAGAAAATAGGTAGGGATACAGGGATCTAGCCTTTTTACTTATTATGTGACCCACTTGGGGGTTTTGTTGATCAAAATTTCATGTTAAATACTTTTTTTACCCTGTTTTCAGGTATTTTTGTAATATGAAAAATGTGATATGCTTTTGCTAAGGTGGCTTGCTTTTAAGGGGCCGGTCTGGGCACTTTATAGCTTCACTTCCCAGAGTGCTACATAACCATTCGTGAAGATCATCTTTTCCTAAAATGATGTCTGCTGATTCCCCTACAATTCTTATCACCTTTGTAGGTTGTGGTAAGGGTGTTAGTGCCTGTCTGTAGTAACCTTAGAGAAAGAGGTAGAATGAATTACAGAATATATGAAATGTAGATGCTGAAAAAACTTGCAATAGATGGAGGTGTGAAGATGGTAGTTGTGTTTCCTGCTACAAAATCCTCATTCTATTTAGCTGCAGGTAAAATGGGGCTAAAGGTTTCTAAAAATTATTCATGGCCTAGAATAGCAGCAGCAATAATAGTACCAAAGTCTATTTTATTGTAATCCCCACCACCAGTCCAGGTCTCAGTTTGTCCTCTGCCTTCAGGATTACTGGACACAATAAGGCTTTTCACAAGCTAAAGATTGATGCCTAAATCTGTAGTGTTATGGATTTTAATATATAGCTATATAGTTTCTAACTCTTTGTCACTTTAGTATAGTAGCTGCGCTTTCCCAGATATTATGCCAGCTTCTTGGAATTCTGTTTGGTCTTGCTTTTTAGGCTAGCAAGGACACTTTGTTTTCCACTAGAGTTTAAAAGACAACAAGAAAGCCCCTGGAATAACTCCAATGGGGCAGAACAAGGGAAAAAATTACCTAACCGACTGCTCTTCTAATTGGACAATATTTGATAGGTATATGTCTTGGGGTGACTTTATGATGTGTATCCCAGATCATTGCCCTATGCCCAGAAATTAATTTTTGTACCTTTCTATGCCTTTAAACTGAGCCTGAGAGGGGGAAGGAAAAACTGAGCAAAACTTTCTCAAAGCAGTTTGCAGCTTGTTCAAGGTCACACAGAGATAGAGAGTTTTTTTTCAGCTGCGGCAGGGGAGGGAGAGGGAAGGGAAGCACCCGGCTTGCTTTTCTTTCCAGCCAGCTTTTGGCAGGTTTTTCCTCAGCTCCTTTTCCTCCGGAGAGTTGAACTTTTGTTTTCCTGGGGCTTTTTTTTTTTTCCTTTTCTCTCTGCTGGACTGTCTAAACATCAGAATACATCGGGAGGACTTTCCACCGAGGTCTTGGCCCTGGAGGTGAGCCCACCACCCCGTCCCAGCTCCAAGGAGGGGGAGAGAGAGAGACTACGGAAGGACTCTGAAATTTTCCCAGGTTTCTCTCAGCAGGGCGAGGGGTTTTATTATTTAGCATTATTATCCTTTTCCTGTGTGTTTGTTAAATAAATAGTTTTTATCTCTTTCACTTTCTTTTGAGGAAAATTTATTTTTTTTTCCAAACCTGGTGGGGGAGGGGTGGTTTGTAACCTGCCTTCTCTCAGAGGATATATTTCTAAATTTGACCAAACCGGCACAGTACACTAATCAACTAAACTTATAAAAATTGTAGAAACACTCTATCATGTGTGCATACTGCCATATTGTGCACCTTGAAAGACTTTCATTTAAGGATTTGCTTTTAGATTATCATTTTAATGCTGTGTGGGAAAGATATGTGTTTTATTCCAGGCAAGAATATAGTTTTCCTTAGTTGCCTTTTGGAGATAAGGGGAAACAGGAGGAATCATCTCACTATGGGAGAGAGGGTTAAGAAAAACATACTAATAAAAACATAAGCTTGAGTAGCACTCCTAGAAAACAGTACCCTTGAAAAGGAGAGGGAAATTTATTGTGTAGAAAAAAATGACAAGACCTCCTGAGGAGACTGTACTCATTTACTCAAGTAAACGGTTTTTTTCTGGAGTATTGATTGTTGCAGTGTCTGGAAAACTCTTTATTTACAAGGAAGTGGGAAGACCAGTGAGCCTTCCTTGCCTTCCAGAGATACCAGAACCACTATTCAAGAGCTTAAATGCTTACTTCTAAATACAGCAAAGTAATCCACTTTGCAGAGCAGTAACCTGCTCACACTGAGTTGCAAGAGCCTCAACAGAATTGTAAGGGCTCCTTAAAAGAGATTGGATAGGTATAGTATTCTCAAAACCTAAATAAGAAGGTACTTTCACTTCAATTGAGAAATGTTTAATCTAACAACATGAGACAGCAGCTACCGACTTTGAGCTGTTCTTCATCTGTCAGGTCTATGACTGTGTTAATGGGAACTTCAGGAAAGGCATGCACAAGATGTGAGCACCCATCCTTCAGGAACCATCCAAAACCACTCAAAATACTTGAAGGGCTCAAAGTCCTTCAACAACAATGTACCATTGAGAGCATGGATAGATTTGGCTTGCTTGCGTTAGCTTTTCTTCACATTTCCTTGTGTCATTCTATAAAGCCTGCTGTGTATGTTTGTCAACAGAATGAACTGAAGCCCTTGTGAGCAGTGCAGGATGGGTGGTGGTTTTGCTCTTATTAGCAATACCCAGCTTTGAAAAGGCTCCCTCTTCTGGAAAATTATTCATAAGAGCATGTTCACTTGGACATGAAAGGGAACATATTCTCCAAAGATGCTTTCAGAAAGTGTATTTTTGTCCTGGAGACCTCAACCTGACTGTTTCCAAAGAGGGAGTTACCAAATAATGGTCAAAAGGAAAAAACTAAAATGTTGGTCTTATCCACCATAGTATTTTCTCTATTTTTTTTTTACAAGGAAATGCTAGACTTTAAATAGAAGTAGCTTTACTTTCCATAAAGCCTTCTCCCTAAAGTTCTTTCAAAATATTCATGCTAAGGGGAAGAACTTTCTTTTCTACGTCTGAGTATATTGCAATAACTACAAAAATATAATTCTTTATCTGACCATTGCTATTCTGATCTATAAAGACTTTGTCCTTTGCAGATGTTTGAGGATTCAATAGAATGCTAAAAATGTACCAAATTTGTTCCTGCATTAGAAGTTACCTTCATCCCCTCCTTATTCTTTAAATAATCTCTAAAATTGCAAAAAGTGCTTTCAGCTGCATCTAGATTTATTTATTGTCTGTGATGAAGTCTTTGGTCTGTGCAAACATCTCCCAACACCCTGCAATACAGACATCAGGCAAAAATGGCTTCTACACTAGGCTCACTTGCATATGCTTAGTTATGTGGCAAAAATTTTTTTTCAATATCTTTGACTCCAACTACAACTGCATGAGGGGCCGCAGTTAGTGAACTGCATTCTTTTCATGCTTTATGCTTTCTCAGATACACTTGGTATAGCTCTGCACAAATCCAGTCAGGTAGTTTACTCACTAGCCATCAAAGAGGGAGCTAGCCTAATACCTGAGAACTATTTGACTTAGCTGCACTAGTAGTCACGGAAAAAAACCGCACATTATCTGACAAGCATGAATCTACCTAAGAAAGTTTCAGTTGAACCAGACTTGATAATGCTGTCCAAAGTAGAGGAGAATGGTAATTCTCCTCCCGGTTTATTTTGGTAGGGCACATGGAAGAAACCAGTTTTCAAAATACAAGAAATCTTCCACTTGCAGATTATCTTTGCAAATGTAGACATTTCAGAGGGAGAAGGTTGAATCCTAAGGTGGTGGTACAAATGACTGAGGAACTATTATGGTGACACTGGGAATTCTTACTGCTGTCTTTGTAAAAGTGATCTCATTTAGAATTCTTGGAAGACCCTCTTATACTTACATGCCTGACCTGGTTTCAGCTGGGATGGAGTTAATTTCTTCTCTGCAGCTGTTACAGTGCTGTGTTTTGCATTCAGAATGAGAATGCTGTAGATAACACATTGTGTTTTGCTTTCCTGCTAAGTTGTGCTTATCCCGAGTCAAGGACTTTTTTTTCTTGCGTCATGCTCTGCCAGTTAGGACGTACAAAAGAGAAACTGGGAGGGAGCAGCTGGGACAGGTGGCCAGAGCTCACCAAAGGGATATTCCACACCACAGAACACCATGCTCAGTATATAAACTGAGGGGAGTTACCTAGAAGGGTGGGTGTGTGGGAATAGGGTCTGGTATTCATAATTGTGTGGTGAGCAATTTTTCCCCATTTTTATTACCATTATTATTTACTGTAATTGTTGCATTTTACTTTATTTTCAGTTATTAAGCTGTTCTTATCTCAACCTACCGCTTTATTTTGATTCTCCTTCCCATTCCACCGGGATAGCAGGGGCAGAGATTGTGGGTTGAGCAAGCAAGTGGTTCTGTGGTGCCTAATTTCCATCTGGGCTTAAACTACAACAATGCCACAGAAAAAAAGGGAAAAAACGAAAAAAAAAAGCAAAATGCCTGCTGCCAGATGTCTTTTTCCTGATTGTGACAAAATAAGACTATGTTGATGGTACCTGTTCTGTCTGATGGCACTGTTTCTGGCAAAACATGTTCTAAAACACAATAGGTGTAATTCTGAGTGTATTACTTTGTCAGGGACAATAAACAGGCACTAACCTCCTTTTTAGAATACATTATGGAAACAAATAGACCAAGCAACAGAGAGCTTTTGATCCAATTTTTATGGAGTAAACAGAAGAATATGTGTAGAGATCAAGGGAACTACAGACACCAGTGCATGCAATGGTAATCATAGTAGAACTATCATAAAGGTAGTACAAATTAAGCAGCCACTAATGACACAATACAGAGCACAACACAAATATGACCAGGCCTCATTTCCTAAGCAAGAGTATGAATGTGTTACACTTGCGTATTATTTGTGGAGTGTAGTCCACAACTGCTGGTAAAACCATACACTGCAATCAGATAATCTCCTGCCTTTGACAACATTTAGTGGCCCATTGCTAGGTCGGTATCGGTTTGTTCCATTGCTGGTAATGCATAAGAGACAAAGGTCTCTTTTATTATCAGAGATGGGCCCGTGGGACTTTGTTCACACCACAGAAAATACACTGCTTCTCAGTGGATTGATACTTGAGTTTTATATACATATGTCTTCTCAAGAGACTCAGGTATTGTTATAGAATCAGTGAGATTATTCAGGGTGAGTATTTTATTTTAACCAGTCTTAGCCCTGGTCTCTTCACCGGAGGTCTAGATAGACCAGAACTGAACATAAATGTCTCTCATGCTGCTGGCAGCACCAGTGGAGCCAAAAAAGTGTCAACAAAGACAAACTTTGCACAAGTGTTTGTAAAGGGAGATGATAGGAGGCAATTTCATTTGGAGTTTTTGTTTGCTTAGTTTATAAATAGTTAGCTTGATAATGACCAAAAGTGAAAGACTATACTGGTTTTGCACTGTCTTGTTCTGTTCTGCTCTACATTGGGTCTAGGACTGGCCCATGAGGTGTAGATTGGTCTGTGCTACATCTCCACTGTAAACCAATCAAGGTGATATGATTAGAGGTTTTCTGAAACCAATGTCAGAAGTTATGGACCTGCTCTTTCTGGAGCACTTCAGCACACAAGCACACAGGACAGCCTGTTATCATGAAGTGGTGTATTGATTTTATGTGGCAAGGTTTTGGTAGTGGAGAGCTGCTTGTCTGACCTTTGAGAAAAGACAAGTTCTGTCCCCATGTCAGACACAGCAGACTCCAAAATGGACCCACCACTGAAGTCCACACATTTTGTATATGGAAATGCATCCACATACTGTCAATGTGCAGCTATGGGAAATATTCAGATTATTGAAGTGTTCTGAATGCTCCAGCAGACTGGACATGGAAAAGAAGACAGTAAACAAATTCCAAGTGCTGTCTATTAATAAAGAGTTACAAATAACAGAAACAATACTAATGGAAATATTACACTCTATGCTAGCCCTCTGTCTCATTAGAAATACAGAACAAGCCAGTTTAATAATTTTATTTAACAAAAAAGGGGATATATGAACCAGTCTGACCCTTTTAGTTAGTGTGATCCTAATCTATGCTATTTTTCTCATATAAACAATAAGAGTCTTTAAGGATAAAGTTCATTATTTTTCATTTCAGCTACTTGAGCTGCAATGTGTTCTTGAATAGCTAAAAACCTGTCTGGGAAAGTCTAAAGAAGGAAAAGGACATCTGCAGAGGCAGGCTTTGTTTCTATTCCTGTACACATTTCCACAGAGCTCATAGAATCACAGAATTGTTAGGATTGGAAGGGCCTTCTGGAGATCATCCAGTCCAATGCTTCTGCCTAGGCATCTCATCCATGTTGGCACTAGGGCTGCTCTGTGGTTCCACTTTCACGAAGTCTGGGTGCAACAACAATAGAAGTGACCAAGCTCAGAGCTGCCGTGCTGCTGTGAACATGTTAGAAGAGCTGGGTTTGGAGACAGCTTTTCAAGCATGTCTCACAGGCAACTTGCATGCTCATCATCAAACACTTTGCATCCTAGAACACATGGCCAGAATGGCCAGAGAGGTCAGAATCCAGAATCTTGTATGTCTGATGCTGAAATGGGATCTGAACACCTTCCAAACTAATTATGTACCAACTGTGTTTCCTGGGTAAGCTCGTCAGAAGACAATTCTCCATAGGGTTTAATCTTCTGTGTTGTGGCGGTCTCTGCCGTCAGCCAAGGTTTTTTTCAAATGTAACTTCTTGTCTTGGGGTGACTTTATGATATGTATCCCAGATCATTGCCCTCTGCCCAGAAATTGATTTTTGTACCTTTCTATGCCTTTAAACTGAGCCTGAGAGGGGGAAGGAAAAACTGAGCAAAACTTTCTCGAAGCAGTTTGCAGCTTGTTCAAGGTCACACAGAGATAGAGACTTTTTTCAGCTTTTGGCAGGGGAGGGAGGAGGCACCCGGCTTGCGGCTGCCCAGTCAGCTTTTGGCCAGTTGTTCAGCTTCTTTTTCTCTGGAGAGAGACTGAGAGTTGAACTTTTTTCCCTTCCCTGAATTTCAGATTTTCTCCCTTTTCTGCTGGACTGCTTCAATATCAGAACACATTGGGAGGACTTTCCACTGGGCACAGAGGGCCTGGCCCTGGGCCAAGCCCCAGCTCCGAGGAGATCAAAGGGAGGACTCTAACACTTTTTCCCAGGTTTTTTCTCCACAGAGAGAGATTTTATTATTTAGCATTATTTTCCTTTTCCCATGTGTTTGGTAAATAAATAGTTTTATCTCCTTCACTTTCCTTCAAGGAAAATGTATTTTTCCTGAACCTGGTAGGGGAGGGGTGGTGACCTGCCTTCTGTAAGAGTATATATTTCTAAGTTTGGCCAAACTGGAACACTTCTTCATCTGCATTTTTCTACTCAAAAATGGCTTTAAGGTCTGCCACCTTAAGGTCTTGCCAACATTTCCGTCTGCCACTGCACTGGAATCCTATGATTCTTCCACAAACATATGTCAGGAAAGAAAATAATCTTAGAGAACAGCAAACAGCCAGCAATGATTGCATGGGGCATGCAGATGAGAATGAGAAACATTCCCTGGGTTTAGAGGTCCATGTACCAGGTTTGTACCTCTCATTCTTCAGTAATAAAGTATCCTAAAGTATGCCTACTACTCTAGGCAGAGAGTACTTCCTATTCCTCTGGATTTCAGCTGTAGTCAAGGACAAAGAAGCAATTGACAGTATTTCTGGAGGGAACGTAAAGCTTTACACCATGGAATTTATTGTAATTATATGCTTTCAAGAGATGACTACAATAGAAAAAAAGTTTGAAATCTCCAGACTGAAGGATCTTAACAGCTAACACATCGTATGTATGCTTTTAAGCTATTTCTAGTCATCATTTACTACAAAGATCTGAAAAACCCCCTCCACGCTGTTTACACTGTGAGATGGTAATTATCCATATGGCACTGGTGACATACTGACATATGCTGTAGCATATGTTGTGAAAACTTCAGAGCCGCAGTCTTCCTCTGAGGAGTAAGAAGATGGAGAGGCAGGGAAGAACGTGTATCTCCAGGCACAAGGGATGCCTTCTCCTACTTGAGTGTTTGTGGTTTTGGCAGATATTTCTGTAAGTCTGTGGCATCTTTTTAAGATTTTCAAACCTTTTTTCTGTCCTTTATGTCTACTTGGACCCTTTTGTGAAGGAGCTTGCCAAGGGTCAGTGGGCTCACTCCTCTCCCCAGCATCCATGGAATGGGGACTCCCCTGTTCCTCTCTCCATTCTCCTTCTGACAGTTTTCTGTCTCTTCTCTCCCCTGTGCTTCCCTGTGTCTCCTTGTCTCTTTTCAGAGGCCAGAGTGTGTTGCTGCCTCCCAGTTGACTGCTTTCCCTCAGGGGGACAAGAAGTAGGGGAAAGGGGTGGCACAAGGAGGAAAGGGTGTAGACAAAGGAGCCGCAGGACACACAGCATGGGGTGGGATGGGAGTGAGGGCTTTGGCCACAGGTGCAGCACCAAAATTCAAAGCTATCTTAGCAAAACAAGGGCCTAAACACTGTTCATGAGCTGAGGACTGTCATACCCCAATAGGATTTTCAGTATTGTGTCCTCTGGAAGTAGGCAGAAGTATCTAATATTTCTCAGCAGCCCAAAGGTAAAAGATGACAGCAATTAAGAAAGCCTGGAAAGTGGACCTGAAAAACAAAATTCAAAACAGTGGGAAATGGAAACTTGTACATTTTCCACACAACTATTATTTTTTGAGACAGATTTTTCAGAACACACTTTTGTGTTCCATGTGATGGCTGAGACCATCACTCTCATTTTTGTTAGTGCTCTGTGTTTGGGCTTCCTAACATGCAGAAATTATTGTATGCTATACAGCTGACACTGCTGTATAACTGATATTGTGTGTTATACAGGTTCATTGCCGTTAATTAACCAATTTGTTTAAAGCTATATTTTTTCCTGACACAGAAGGTAGCAAAGGTTTAAATTTAACATTAGCTTTCAGACAACATTTTAACAATATTTGTGTCCAGAAAAATGTGTAATAACTCTCATCAATGTTGAAAAATTGACTCCTCCATCTCTCATTGTGAATCTCTCATAGAAGTATGTATTTAATTTGGTTGTCTGATGTTTTCCTGAACTCTTGTGTCACCTGGTTTCCAAAAAATAATTTTAAATTTTAAATAATTAAAAACAGGGGAATGACCGGGAATGATTTTCAGCATTTGAGTTAATTTTTCCTTTCTCAACTTCTTTACTTCCTGGATGGATGTGTGTTTGTTTGTTTGTTTGTTTGTTTTGTCTCCCACAACATCTATACAGTTAGAGTATACTTACTGTGATGAGAAACACTCTAGAAAGAAAGGCTTGAAACTAGTTTGTATCCATGGGCCAACCACTTTGTGGGAATGACTGATCTCACTTTGAGCTTCCTGTTATTTAGTTGTAAGTTTTCCAAGCTCTGGTTTGCAAAGCATCAGGGAAATGACAAGCACAACTTTTGAGAGAAGATGATAGAATGGTAAGTGCACTCACTTTTAATCAAGTGAGTTTTCTGCAGTAATCATTCTTGAGCCCAAAGAGGCCTATTACTTAAAACACCCATTTCTGGAAAACTCTAAGCATCAGTGAGAAAACGAAATATTCCAACACTCCAACTTTTGTGCAGACTTTCACAGAGGCACGTTTGCTCTTTTGTCACCTCGTCATCTCTGGCTGATTGAAAACTCCTCTCCAACCTCTTCATTCTCTGAGAATAATGGGAAATTCATCTATTTTAGAAACTTCTGCCACCTTCTAAGATTTCCTCCTTTTTTAAACTATTGCTTCCTTTCTCTTCTTCCCTGGCTGACTTTGTTCCACTCATGTCCTACTGACTCAGCTGTGTGCTGTTTCTGTGGTTCCACACTTTTAAAAATGCTTTTCTGAGCCCGTCAGCTACATTGCATTCTATTTTCTAGTCCCTTCTCACAAACCTGTTGAACAGTTTAGCCTTTCTGACAATTAAGCACATTAGGGTCATCCAGCCACAGTCATTCCTTGGTTCTTGGCTTCCCTCACTCACTGCTGAATTTCATCCTTCTCCTGTTTTTCTAGTCTATCTTTGAATAGGGAACAGCTGTAAATATATGTAATTAAATGTCCATGTAACTAATATCTGACAATAAAAGGGAACAAGGCCATGCTGAGCATTTGGAAGTTTTCCTGTCTACTGCTCTATGAGAGAGTCACAGCAATGTAGGGCTTATTTCAAATGCAAGCAGAGTCAGAGGAAGTCACAATAATTTCAGAGAACTTTTGAGTTTGACAGTACCTGAGGTGTGATGTGTTATTGTAAAACGATGAAGAAATAGATCTGTATACATAAAACACTGATTAAGCTACCTGTCATTTTATAACTGCAAGCACATGAATGGAAAAAACATAATGTATGTGGGTTCTTGAGATGTCACTGTCAGGGAAAACTGATGAGAAGGAGATTGCATGTAACAGATACAGTGTAGGCTTAGACATTTGACACAGTCTTTCCAAGGTCACTCTGAAGTGAGATTTAAAATATGCATGGTAAATACGTGTTTACACAGGACTAAGCAACTAACATATTCTCTTATTTGGTTTACATCTCAATTAATGAATAAAACTGTCATGTTTTGCCTCTTTTTCCCTGGAGAAACTCAAAGAATTATGTCAATATCTGAACAATGAAGCTTTTAAAGCTTAAGTAAAGAGACCTCTATGTAAGGATTTTTAAATGGAATTTTTCAGAGGGTTAATTATATTTTATTGAAAGAGAAAAATCATTACTGGGAGCTGTAGTAATGTAAAATTATATTGAGGAGTTGAAAACTCGGCAATCATAAGTGACTCTCAAGTGGCTTGCCACACTGGAACCCTGAAGGGCCAAACACTTGTTACTACCTTCACTGGCAGTGCAGTTCATGGATTGGTGGGTTTTGTCATCCTTTAAAAAGAAATACTTTTCTGTCTTGGTTTCAGCTGGGATGGAGTTAATTTCTTCTCTGCAGCTGTTACAGTGCTGTGTTTTGCATTCAGAATGAGAATACTGTAGATAACACACTGTGTTTTGCTTTCCTGCTAAGTTGTGCTTATCCCGAGTCAAGGACTTTTTTTTCTTGCGTCATGCTCTGCCAGTTAGGACGTACAAAAGAGAAACTGGGAGGGAGCAGCTGGGACAGGTGGCCAGAACTCACCAAAGGGATGTTCCACACCACAGAACACCATGCTCAGTATATAAACTGAGGGGAGTTACCTGGAAGGGCAGTTGATCTGTTTGTGGGAACAGGGTCTGGCGTCCTTCAGTGGGCAGTGAGCAATTGCATTGTGCTTCACTTGTTTTTCCCTTGTTACTACCATTATTATTTTTTGCCATTATTACAGTATTTTATTTTCAATTTATTTAATTTCTTTTCAATTGGTAAACTGTTCTTATCTCAACCTACTGCTTTATCTTACCTTGATTCTCCTCTCCAATTTACAGGGGGAGAGTGAGGGGGAGAGAGTGGAGGTTGAGCAAGTGTCCGTGTGGTGCTTAATTCTCAGCTGGGCCTAAAACCACAACATCTTCCCTCTTCCCTCTAACATGAGAATGTGAGCTGTAGATATAATTTCCACAGGCAAAATCATTTGTGTTACTGTAATTTGCTTTTGCTTTCATTTTTAGTTCTGCTTGCCAAAGAAACTGAACAATCTGCTCTCATTTGGGCAGAGATTAGACAGAAAGGGGCGAGTGAAGAAGCAAAGTGATGGAGTGAAAGAAAGGTTGCAGAACTGAGTAGGAGCATTAAATTTATAGGACCAAGATGACAAAGTGGAAACAAAAATTGGAGAAGAAATGAGTAGCACATTAAATAATTCAAAACCCCAGGAAAACAAATGAAAGCTGCAACTACACATGACAATTTTTTCCCTATGCATTAAACCTCTTTCTATGATATATTTCCCTGTGAGGAAAAAAATTACAAAAGGATAGCAGATGACCCAGATTAAAAAAATCTTGGGCCAGTTCTGTCCTACACAAAGTGGATGAAACCTTCAGTCTCTTGCTGGTAAGTAAGAAGGCCAGAAGGAGCTGCTTGTCTCAGAGTAACAGGGATAAACTCTTCTAAACTGTTAACTGGGAAATGCAGTGAAATGCCCTGCCTTTCAACTTGGAGAGAATATGATTAAGGTCCATTAAAGCATTTCTTTGGCATACTTCCAACAATCTATTAAAACTGCCACTGTAACTAGTATTTTGCATACTAGAGAAAAAGACTCAATTTTACATCTTGGACAGATTATTTTGATAGTTCTGAAACCTCTTCACAAACATTTTTCAAGCTCATGAATTTGTTGAAGTGATTGTTTCTTCACAAACAATTTTTGGTTTGTGAAATCAGAATTTTATGGGAGGAAAAGGGTGCTTTGAATAATTTCAGGCTCTGTATACTTAAGGAACAATATTTAGTTTGAAAAATCTATTGCAATTTGCTAATATGGATGTAGAGGACTTTTATCACTGTTTAAAAGCTAAGGCTTTGCAAACAAATCCTTTATAGACTCCACGAGTAATGGTTCTTGTTACTCACTCTGATTAATACAGGAAAGCCATAAATATGTTTACTATTAAACAAATAATTTCTGGCACAAAAAGTTTATCTACTTGTGGTTTTCAGTAATGGGGAAATACAGATTTAAGTCCTCTGGAAATGCCTTTGCAGACAGATGAAAGGATGCTGGACGTGTGCAGTCCCAACCAAGATCATGCCAAATGTCTTTGGTTGTCACCATGTTCAAGACCATGGTGAATGTTGCACAGGAAATGGAACTCACAGTTTCTTTAAATATTTTATAGAATTTGTATGGAAAAACATCCAATCCAGCTGTTTTCCCAGGATTCAGTGAATTAACAATCTCCTCAACTAATGCATTTTCTACATCAGCTCCTTGTATATGTAGGCATGTGGGGCACTTGGAGGCTGTTAAGGAGTCCATTAATTTTATTTTTATGTGCATCAGAGTAGTCATTTTTCAAGTATATGTCATCACAGACATGCCTGAAGGCTTTATCTTTTTCTTTGCTTCAAGTTCATTCCTTTTATCTTGAATTTAAATGGACTTTGTTTTATTATTGTTGCTTTATTTTCTAAGTGTACATTCCAGATATTTTTCATTGCCTGTTGTCTATTTTCCAGTGCTGCTCTCTTAAGTGCTAATGTACAGCATATTCTACATTGGGACTGGAGACAATTTTTGTCTGTAAAAGCTGTAAAATAGAAGATTTGTCCCTCTACCACAATGATGTGTCCTGGGGTTTTACATTTCGCAAATCACAATTTGAGATGGATCAGTAACTGTCGGCATTTCTGTAACAACCTGCATTTCAGGAACTTGAAACACTTAAAAAATCCCCATGACCAGAGCCCTGAGAATGCCCTGAAAATTTTAGTATTACTGTGGTGTCTTATTTTCTCCCACATGCGGGGCTACATGAGCATACTTTCAAACAGAAAGCCGCATGAGCAACTCATCGTACTTTGGCTGCAGTACTAGGACTAGAACAGAAAACACAGATGTGGTTGTTCAGAGTCCATGCAAAACACCTAAGAAGAGACTGAAGAGGTTCATTTGTGGGATTTAGGGGGAGAAGGGATTTACCAGGGTCAGATGGAGAGCTGAGGTTTTTGGATCAAGGTTATTATACAACAGTAGCAGAGTAAGGAAAAGCAGTTGCAGGGGAAAAAAATGTTTGTTCTTTGTTTGAAAAATATTATTTCAGCAAAACTCCTTTAATTAGACCTTTCTCATTATGTCTGTAGTATACCAATGCAATACGTATGTTATTTTCTGATGCTCAGCTCCTTTCACTTATGTTTTTGGATGCAGCTTCAAGTTACTTGGCATTTCTAATCAGTTATTCAAGCTCCAAAAGCTTCATTGGAAGCTTTCAAATGAAAGATGATCCACTGGCAAAAAAATTATATGGCTGAAAACCTCTCCAAAAACAAAACCAAAAATTTAACGAAGAGGGACGAAAAAAATTTTCTTTTTTTTTAGTTTAAATTCCTGATTCAGAAACAGCTGCTGAAAATATGAGCAACTGGGTCCAGAGACCCCAAAAACAAAAGTCCTTTTTTGAATTCTGAGAGACTTGGAAGATCCAGCTTAAATAATTTATTTCATGTTCATATTTCTTTACTTTGAATGATTTAACGTATCTGGAATAGAAAGCAGTTGATGAGCAATGTCAGCCCTAGATGTGGCAAATGAAAGAAACGACCTTGCAGATGTTTGCTAAACTGAACTTAGTGATTAGGTTGAGGAAATTCCCACTTTTGCACTCAAATATATTTGCTTCGCCCTAATACAAACTATCGTTTAACATCTGTAGCTGAGGTTTCTAGAGCAATAATTTCTGCAGCCCCTAAGCTGAACTGATTTTTCCCCTGTGAATTTACTTGCTTGTGGTACTTGTGCTCCTGCAGCAACTTTGCTGCAGGATGTAACTTACACTGAACAAAGAGCAAATCTCCAACTATTTCCTGAGGGTTCAGTGTTTATATACTCACTGATTTTCTTCTCTTTCAAATACGACTCTAAGCTGCATCCAGTATAAAAACTGATGTTGTTCATTCCCTGTTACAAGAACTGTAAGACTGAAAGCCTATCCTTTTGTTTATTTGTCAGGGGGATCATTCTCTCTGAAATATAAGTATTTTGTAACAATCATGGTGCAGGTGAAGCAAACTTGCAGGTGAACTTGCAAACAGAGGAGACACTGAGAAGTAGAGAGATTACTAAACAAATAGCACCTTGCAAAAATAAAAGAAAAAGGAAAAAAAGAAAAAAAAAGGGCAGGGGGGAGGAAACTACCACTTTAAAATACTCGACTTCCCAGGAAAATTCCAGCTTTTGATCACTCTTTGTCCAGTAAAATTAATTTACTAAGCTGAGCAAGACTCTCTTTGCATGTTGTGGCTGTGTATTCCAAATGGCTGACTGCCAGCAGTTTTGCTGAGAGTGGGAGCCATCTGATATTATAGCACAGAGAAAGAGAGCGAGTGCATCAGCAGGACATGGGGGATCAGAGAACCAAGTGACATTCAGAGCACAGCCTGTGTTTTCTGTGCAGTTTGGGAGACAGCACAAGTTGAACAAAAGCATGATTTTGTCGGTAACCAGCTTTTATCCAATGGGCTATTTGTAAGCTCTAAAAATGTTAAAGATGTGCTTATTAGTTACAGCTTGTTAAATAAGGCCTTGAACAGCTCCAGTCTTAGTCAAATGGTCCTTCAACACAGGAATGAAGGACAGAATCACAGAATTAACTACGTTAGAAGAGATGTCTGAGATAATTGAGTTCAACCTATGACCTAACAGCACCTTGTCACCTAGACCATGGCACTGAGTGCCACATCCTATCTTTCTCAAACACCTCCAGGGATGGTGACTCCACCACTTCCCTGGACAGCCCAATCACCCTGTTTGTGAAGGACTTTTTCCTAATGTCCAACGTAAAGTTTCCCTGGTGCAGCTTAAGACTGTGTCCTTTTGTCCTGTCACTGGTTTCGTGGGAGAAGAGACCAACCCCCACCTGGCTGCACCCTCCTTTCAGGCCTCTGTAGAGAGAGAGTACATATCTTTCTGATGAGGGTCTATGACACGCTAGAATACCCTGTGCTGTGTGTTAGCTCCACGTTGCACTTTCCCCAGAGCCAGACTTCAGCACAATGGGCTCACAGCACTCCATGTTTTCTGACCTAGATGTACTTTCCAAGTCCACTTCTCTCTGTCTGAACAGCAGCAAAACTTCCCACCAGATAGTGTACCTGCATATATATTTACAATAAATTGAGCGCTTACTACATGGTTGACATAAGTCTTCCTCTTCACCAGCTAAAACCTTGCCCATCTTCACTGTGACCCTCTAGATGTGCTAGCTTGCTCTCTAGGCTAGATATTAAACCCTGCACCAGGTTTTGGGCTCAGCTTTGTAAGTCGTCCATGCTGCTGTGAGGTTGCAGCTGGTGTTAGCCAACTGTGGGTAGGCCTCTGGTGCCTCCCATAATCACATCCAAAGAAGAAGTATGTTCTTTTATGAGTCAGCATGGAGGAACCACAAAACATCTGAGTTTATTAAAGCATCAAAACATCTGATTTACAAATGCCAGTGGCCACCAGCGCCAGCAAGGGCTTGCTCCTGACACATGTGTAAGGGTGACCTGCCTGGTCAACTGGAATAGACAAAGCTCTGGCTTGACTCTGCAGCGAGGACACTCCACTTGACATTACAGTCTGTCAAGTTAGGACCCTCTACATAGCTCTATGCAACATTAGTGAGATCTCAATCTTTTCCATTACCAGAGAAGGTGTTTTCAAAAGTGGGAGGGGAGAGTACCTTGGCTTTTCTTCAGTCATTATTTTAAAATTATTGTAATCAAAATCATTAAAGTCTTTGAAAACAACAACTATCATACACTTCACATTGCAAGTATTTGTGAGAAAAATGTGATAATTTCTATGTAATTAACAGAAAAAAAAGAAGGATTTGAACAAAATTACTCAATGTGAGTAAGTTTGGTTTAACATTTTTATTTCTCATAACTCATGCTGTTAGTAGTGAACTCTGCTCAGTAATTACAGAAACTTCAGCCTGTCAAACATTAATCACCATCACGTGAGTGAAGCCTGGTAGGCAGTGAAGTATCACACAGCTGTTTTCTCACTTTCTCCCTTCCTCCAGTGGAATGGGGGAGGAGCAAAAGAAGTGTATTGGCAAAAAATCTTTTGGCTCCAGACAAAAATTGTCCGATAAGTGAAGAAGGAGTGGAAGAAGAAAGAAATACATTGAAACAAAACAAGTGGTGCAAAACCACTCACCACCTCTCACAGGCAGACCGTTGCCCAGCCAGTTCTGAAGCAAAACATTTCTAAACACCTTCCTCTTTGTTTTATTGCTGCTGCGGCATGATATGATGCGGAATATCTCCTTGGTAACTCAGCACATCTGCCTTGTTGTGTCCCCTCTCAACATCCTGCCCACCCCCAGCTCCCACACTGGAGTGGCAGAGGGAGAAACAGAGAAGCCCTCGATGCTGGGAAAACACTGTTCAGCAAGACAGCTGTGTTATCAGCATTGTATTGGCCACAAATCTAGAACACTACACTGTACAAGCTGCTATGAGAAAATGAACTCTATCCCAACCAGACTCCGTACTCTTGGTTTTGTTGATTATCTCCACTGCAAATTTCCTTGACTGATTTTCCATAGCTGAAAAGGCAGACACCATCCCATTTTCTCTGACTAAGGGGATTGCTGTGCAAAACTGCTTTGGTCCCCCCCAGAAGTCCTGCAGTAGCCACAAGGCCAAGCCCAGTAAAATCCATGTCATATTCACTTAGAACTACTAACAATTGTAAAGAGGGTGAGGGATTAGAGTGTAGTGAATAAACCCTCAGCTGGTCCCAATCAGTTAAAAAAAAATTAAACTGAAATGTGCTTTCTGCTGATAATAGTTCCTCCAGATTCAGAAAGCACCACGTCAATTCCTGGAGGACATAGGCTCTGACATAAGGCAGACAATGCTGAACAGTTTCTAACAGGCAGTGAGCACATCTACTTTCTGTTTAACGTGGCATCTTTTCTGAGATAACCTCAAGCTGCCAATGTCTGCACACTTTATCAGTGTCATCTCCATGGCTGTTTTCCAAGAAAGACAAAACCCAGAACAGAACATAGTTACTGACTGGAGGTCCTACACAGTCATGGGTGGAAATGTGTTTAAACATGAGAGCTCCTTCCCATGAGGACCAATGGGTAAACATCATTGCAAGCAGGGCCCCTGTGACATGGACACTTGAGGTGTTGTGTAAGGGCATTCAAGGACAGAAAATTTTGTGCCAAAGTATTAGCCTGTATCCTCACTGTACTGTTTGTCTAATTTTGTTTTCTTTTATACATTTGTTATGAATTTGCCTTAATTTTAGAGGGACATGATCATTTAGGGAGTTTTTTGGAACGAAAGCTGAAATTACATATAATGGGGTGGCACTAATAAATGAAAGCTGACCAGCCACTGAAGCAAGGCAATGCAGGAGTATTCAGGCTTTAGAAATGTGTGCTGTGGTAACAAATAATAATACTAACAATATTTACAACTCAAGAACTTTTGGCCACATAAATCTTAAGTTTTATTTATGTGAGTTAATAGGACATAAATCAGTAAGAGAGAGGCATAATTTTCTATTCAAATTGTTGAATTTGTGTACATATGTTGTGCTGATAGAGGCAACAAACTCATAAAAATATCGGCTGGTTTAAATATTGCTCTTAAATTCACTCAAATAATGTCCAGGCATCAATTATTTTATGTGACTGCCAGGTAGGTGCTTGTAGACACTTCTGAGTTTGGTTTCTCTTCTTAATCAATGAAAAAACATGTTAAAGGCAGAAGGAAGATGATAATTTCAATGTTTCCATTGACCTAAAAAGGTAGGACTGGCTGACAAGAGAAAAAAAATGGGAGTCTGATTTCTTAAGTACCTGTAAATGAACACAAATCAGTTAAGACTGGGCCATCAAACAGCTCGTCAAGCGCCCATACTTTTATCCTTATGAGCACTATTGATTGTTAGTATGATACAAGGCAGCTTTTCTAGAACGAAGCAGTAGGGTATATTAAGGCTTTTATGTTTTGCAAAACAGATTGCTAACATCAACCATTCCAAATGTACAAGTCGTTTCATGGTTTCAAAATTATAGTGGGATTTGTGACTTCAAAATGACAGATGGATTTATCCACATAAGCTCTACCAATTTCAAATAGGGCAAGATGGTTAGGTGCTTTGGTTAACTCTAGGAAACTTTTTGGTTTTTTAAAATCAAACCCTAATACTAACTAGTATTTGATCTTGGCTGTGTTTTTCTTGCATATGTTTCAAACTGACAAGGAAAGACAGTAGTGTGTAACATACTGTTCACTTATATTGCTTATCCCCAGCTGCCCTTTCCTATTTATGCTAAAACTAAAATACTAATAATAGCTTTTGAAGCTTTATTATATTCCTAAGAGCCAAAATGAGGTCTATTTGAGTTTACTTAGCACGACCCTTTTTATTTGAGAACACATGTACATGCTGCATAATTGTAAAACTGCTACTGAAAGAAAGATCATCAGCCAGGGGTTGAAACGGTCTAAAAGCTCTGCTTTGTCCAAATTAGCAACGTGTTGTATTTTCATCTTCATTTGCATATATTAAAAGCGATGCATGCAAAACAAATTGCCCTTTGTGGAGAATGAACTATGT
Source organism: Corvus kubaryi (assembly GCF_017639235.1). NCBI lineage: Eukaryota > Metazoa > Chordata > Aves > Passeriformes > Corvidae > Corvus > Corvus kubaryi. Next base: position 4,803,870 of record NW_024581117.1, read on the forward strand.
AAATGCAATATGTACCTCTAATTTGGACTTGAACATTTAATCCATTCAAACATAAAAAGGTTTTCGTGCACTGAATATTCCTGAGGTGGTTTAAAATAAATATTGAGCAGATGACAGAAAAACATGTCCTCCATATCACAAAAGCTGTTTTAGAACAATAATTTAAGTGCCTAATTAATATTGAATACTTGGGGATTCTAAACTATTAATTGTGCAATCTATACAGGTGGCAGGCATTGATGGAAATAGAATGCAAATGGGCAAGGCAAAGGTACATCATAAATTTTGCTGTATTAACAAATACTTGCCATGAAATAAAAGAAATTTTTATTTAAGAGTTTGTTTTGCATCTTCAGCTCCCAAGTTTCAAGGCAAAGGTTGTATAATTTATTCAAATAACCTTTTGTTTGAAAGGATTGTGTCAGTAGCACACCATCAAATGCTCGTTTGCCAAAAGACGAACATTTTGAAGCTCAGCCCCAAACACTGCAGTGAGCTTGCCACATGGTAGCTGTTTGGGCTTGTGCCTTTCTTTTGACCACTAGATGCTTCAGCTTCCAAGCTGACCCATGCCTCAGAACTTGTTAAACTCTACCAGAGGAAACTAACCTGTCTCTACATTTCGCTGTTAAAAAAAAAAAAAAAAAAAAAAAAAAAGCTGGACTGGGTGAAATAAGGTAAACCTCTGTAGTGGTTTGGCCCAAAATACTCATTACTGTTTATCTTCTGTGAGATAAGAATTAGGAGGAACGCAAAGCAGGCACCAAACTTGAAAGAATATCAAGAAGTTTATTAACAGACCTAAAAGAGGGAAAAAAAAATTATACCACCTTCAGAATTCTCCTCCTCCTCCCACCTTCCTCCCTTCTTCCACTGACAATGTAAAAAGACAACCCTTCAGATGTTCAGTCTGTTTACCACTTCCATAATAACCTTGTTTAGTCCATTTAGAAAGTCTCTTCTTGCTCGTGCTATGAAAACAGTATCACAACGAGACAGCCGCCCACTTCCAAATATTGTTCAGTCCATTTAGGAAGAGGAGTCTCTCTGCCTGCATGGGAGTCCCTTCCCCCGACTTGCAGCTTTTCCTGCAACTGCTTTCGAGGGTCCACTCTTGAAGTTTTTTGGGGGTACAATTTTAAGGTTGAGCCGTTCAGAAACAAAAACAGAGGCCCTTCTCCTTCCCTGGGAGCAAAGGGTCTTCATCATCTTCATCTTTAGGACTATCTCTGGGAGCATCTCTAGGAACTGAGGTTTCTCCTTTCCCATTTGGAGCAAAAGTCCTCATTGCTTCCATCTCTCCCTGTTCAAACTTCTCATGAAATTACAGCTGCGTCAGCATCTGCCTATCTCAGCTCAGGTGCTTTTGCTCACAAGTTGAATACTCCACCCCCCATATCTTCATGGAATTACAACAGGATACTCTGATATATCATAGCTTCACAACAGAATTTCAGCTTTAAGCATCTCCTCTTTCTCTTCCCTCAGGTTTTCAGCTCTTCACAGCAATAAAAGGGTTAATCTCACCTCGGCCTTGCAGCTGGAATGTTGCTTATCGAAGTGGAGAAGGGGGAGAGCCGAAGGGGGAGAGCCAAGCCGCTCCAGCTGCCCACGGCAAGGCAGTGGGGGGGGTTCCACGACTGGAACAGGTCCATGGCTTCAGGATGGCCGTGGCCCGGCCTGGCCGGGCCCGCTGGCCCCCACACGGGGCCCGCAGCCACCTGTCCCAGCACGGGAAATGAGCGAGAGCTTGGGGGGGAGTTTGTCTATTCTTAAGTGTGGATCACAGAGGCGGTCACAACTTTAAATGGCTTAAAGAATTGTCCATATTCAAACTGGCCAGCTGATAGGCTCTATCAGGTCCCAGAGGAAGCTGTAAGCACCCCTTGGCAAGGACATCCCTTCCGGGACTACGCTTGCTAACCTATGACAACCTCTCAAATAAAATTTATATCAATTTGTTTTCTAGATAAACAAGGCAGAGAAGAAAAAAACCCTCACATCTCTGTAATTACAAGCTCTCTATGATTTCCTGAAGTGCACTTTAATGTATCTCAGGAGCTTTAACATGCTGTTTTACAATTGGTCATCTTGCCTTGCTTTAGCCAGTATCTTCAGTAATGGATAAGTTTCCATCTAGAGTACAATCAAAAACCTCATGTTACTTTTCTGAGCACTATGCTTATTAAAAAATTGTGTTTTGCAACTTCAGCTTAGTGCAAAGCTAGTAGCTGAATAATGTTTATTAACCTCTTTATGTGTCCATCCAACCAGATGCAAGTCTGAGGAAATCAAGACCAGAAACATGAGATCCAGGCTTAATGAAATTAAACCAAGCTACTGGTGGGAGGACTTTTGTAACCTGATGATCATGCTTTCCAGGTTGAAGGTGCTGGGTCTGCTCATAAAGGAAATTAATAGATTTGAACTGAGGGTTCTGTCATGACGACTGAAAAGCTTAAAATATAAGAGCTAGAGTGTGGGTAGAAGGTCTGTTAGTTGTTTGAGCAGTTGGCATTAGAGTATAATGATGTCAGCGTTTGAAGAAGAAGAAACAATGCTTTGGAAACTCCCTCTGACCTGAAGGAGTGGTGCCTAGGAACGTGGTGTATCAGCATCAGTTTGTCTGTATTTGTGTACATATTTGGTGTTTCAAGCCAGGCTGAGCATGGCATACACTAGCAAAAGCCAAGAGAGTTCTCACACTTTCAAAGTACTGATTATTTATTAGTATTGATTGGCCTGACAGTCAGTCTACTATTAAAAGTAGAAATGTGTTTAAGGCAATCAATGATTTTTAAGTAAATACCTTAGCAGTTACCTATATACAGTATGTTCACCCAAGCGTGAATTAATTTAAAATTTTTATTGCACATTCTAATCACAGAAGGTGTATGTGATCTGAAGGTGCAATCATTCATAAACTCTTAATCTCTCTTTATTTATAAAGGAAGACAAAAATTACCTGCAGATGATCGTTGTACATTGGCAGCAGGATTGTATCATTTGCATGCACTGCTGCCAGGAGGCACAATGTTCCTTTTTCCATATTATGAAGTCTGGATTTGCTTCATATTTCTCATAGACATAGAAGTTAAATAAGTAAACGGCAATGACAAACTACCTAACAGGCTGTTTAGCTTTAACACATTCAAGTCCAATCCTGGAATTTATGTAATCTGTGAAAAAGGAAGAGAAGAAAAAGATTTTCTTTTAAAATATTTAAAATTTTTAGCAGAAGGCGGTTCCTCATGGCTCACTGAAATAATTTAAGGCTTACTAAATTACTCTTCTGGTAAAATTAAAGCAGACCTTCATGATTTCTCAAATCATACTGAGTTTGGACAGGAGCTATAACAGATTTTGAAAGAGCCTTTTAGTGTTCCAGCAGCTAATTAATTAAAAAATAATTTTGGGATAGGGAGTCTGCATCTTGCTGAGGTATTTTTCTGAATCACTTTTGGCTATCTTTTAGGTGGGATTCTTGTTGTATAGATCACAAGATTTAGGAAAATTCTGAAAATTCTAGCAAAGAGCATTTTCAAAGAACTCAAACTATGTAAGTTTACTAACTCTCAGTATTTTTAGCTACTCTTATGTTATGGCAACCATATACTTCCTCTGTACAATCTGTAGAAGGACTGTAACATGGGAAAAATGAGGGACATTTATTCTAGCAAAGCCGTTTTGAATGCAGCATACCTTATTTCGCTGGTGCAAAGACAAGTGGTAATAATATAATGGCAACCAAGTGCATCAAATCACAACTCAACAAATGTTGCCAGCTGGCTCTTGAAAGACTTTCTAGGGTATACATTTCTCCATGTTTTCTCCTTCTGTCTGTGACCTCAAAGCCAATTTTTACAAAGGATTTTATATAGTGTAGCTCAACATTTGACAGCTCAGATCCTTTCTTCTCCAAAGAGCCTGGTAAGGCTTTTGCTGGTAATCAAGAAGACCCTGTGGCTCTTTTAGTTAAGCATGGGAATAACTGATAGTGGCTTTAAAGATGCCTGGGACCTAGCCTTTTAAGATAATAGACATGAGGAGATGCCATGTGATTCTGTTATGAAAATGATCCAGAGTGACTTAAGAGCCAGCACAGAAGGCTTCACATGGAGAGAAAGCTGCATTAGCTGTCCTCAGTGACTGACCTCTAACCCTGCTGGGGCATTTCTTCAGGGGTGAGACAAAGAAGGGCAGACATCACACAAGTCTGTGGCAAGTGGGGTCAACATCAGGAGCCCTTCGTGAGAGGAGAGCAGGAGCAATGGTAGATACCAAAGAGCAAGAGCTCGTCTCCGAGTTGTAACCTGTCTTGGGAGAAGAGGAAACTGAGGGTAGGACTGAGGAAGAAGACCAGCACAATCACAACAATTAAGTGGAGACTGGGAGACTTTTCAAGGGTGAGAGCCCACGCTTTGCCCCAGGGAGAGGAGCATGCTCACAGAAGGAGTGTATGAAGGGATAAAAAAGGGATTCTCATTACATTTCCTTTAGCTATTACAATCCTTACAATTTTACTTACGCCATAAAGAAACAGATTCTTCACAGAATGTGACTACTAAGAATTAAGGGGTGTAAGAAAAATTCTGATGTGTCAGTTCTGCCACAGACCACATATTTCTTGCCAAAAATCTGACAGGAAATCTAGTATTATTCTAGCAAACTATCCTAACCACTCCTCTGTGGCATGAGTGACCTAGTAAATTTGCTGTGCCCAGCAGTGGGTAGCCTAATCCCAGCTTAAAGTGGCTCCTGCAAAGCTGCTGAAAAATGAGGCCATGCAGTACCTCACTAGACCAGCTCTGTGTAATTTACATTCTTCCTCTCCTCCTTATTCTTCACAAGGACCCTTGATGCTCTTTGTCTATAGAGAGCAGCCAGTCTTCTCCATCTCTACCTTCACTTGCAGGACATGCCTTTGATGTCCCTGCAAATCACCCTTTGTACAGGGATTGTTGGGCCTGTCAGAATTACAGTCCATGCCCTGAAAAAAAAAAGAAAAAAACTCAGAACCTTCAGAAACCCAAAGTTGCAGCACTATATTTCAGCAGATAATTTCAACATTTACTATTCCCAGCTATTTTTTTATATAAAAGATTGATTTGGAAGATGACTAATAGAACTTCTCTCCTTAAGTAAGGCCTTTAGTTGCGGGATTTGCAATTCAGTTACAAAACTCTGATGTTATTACCACTAGTGTGTCTGTCAGAATTAAAAGTTATTATTGTCTTTTACTTAGTATGTAAATTGTTCCTGGAATGTAATAAGAACTCTGTTTTTCTCTTACAAATTAAAGCACAAGATTCCCAGCCAGCTTGATTTTCATTTGTTTTAGCTATATTACCCCAAATATATTACAAACGTATTACCTGTAAGAGAGATGAAAATTTGAAAGTCAATACAGTGGTCTTTCAGCATGAATCATTATTAGAAATTAGTTAGAGTTTACCTGAATTAGAAAAGACACATATTTATTGCTGACAATGTTTAGCAACTACATCTTCAACAACAACAACACCCTTTTTTCTGCCTTGGGACATGACAGTGTGTTTAAGAGTGTCTAACGGTGCTGTGGTATAGCTTTGGAATAAAAAAATAAGAATTTTTCTGTCATATAAATAATCACTTACCCACCAGGGAAAGCTTGATAGCAGCAGGATAGACAGAATCCATAATGCAGCTAAATAATTTTATCATTATTCCCAGAATTGTTTACTTGTAAGGAAGTTATACATGACCGTGAGTGACAGAAAAGGAGAGTTTCTCCCCATGGACAAGATCTGCTGTAGCCAAGGTAAAACCCACAGGGCCCTGTCTGATGCTGCACAAACGTGGGGTGCCCAGCATCTGAGGGGTTGTAAGATGCTTCTCACTACCTATAATCCTCTTCTTATTCTGTCTTATTAAAGCAGATGCCTTATTAAGCCACCTGTTGTTGGGCTTTTCTCACTGAGATTCAGAAATATCCCTTCTCTGGCTCTCTCTCACCTCACTCCACCTTCCACCCCTGTGCAGAGCAACTCCTAGCATAGCTAGCCAATAGCTCTAGAGAAGTTGTCTTGCTACTTCTAAAAGGTGTATTTGTCATTAGAACTTCAAATCAAACTGGCTCAGTTTTTCCCATCACACAGCCACCCACAGCTCAGCTCCAGACAGCCTGAACCAGATTCAGCACACACATGGAGAGGAACAGATCTGCATCCCATCACAAAGTGTTTGATCTATCCACTTCTTTTGCGCATAAACATTTGTGAGTGTAACAAATCACCTTGTTATCAAAGTTCCCAGATGTGCTATGTCCTCACTGAGCTGGATGCTTGCAAAAGGGGATAGAAATTGTTCAAATAGGAGTATCTGATTTTTTTTGAGGCCAGTCATATTTTGGGAGCAGTCTTTGGCTCAGTAAATCTGTATGCGTTCAAATGCATGTAGAAATAGATCTTCATGTTTAGTAGCATGTTTAAATGCTGAATATTGCTAATATTGAAAAGAGCACAATCTTAGAAAAGGGGACTCAAATTGAATTTTGTCTTCTACATTTTTATGGGCTCTCTTGCTTTCCTTGCTTTCATAAAAGTCTTTTTTGTATTTGGACAATGCCAGGGTAAGGTGGAAAGCAGTCATTTCTAGTTCAAGCACTTCAGATTGTTAAGTACTGACTTTTCTGAGCTCTGAAATCCTTGAGTGGCAGCATTAACAATGCATTTCTTTAGAAGCTTAGCATTTACATATGCAAAAAATGATGAAATTCCAACCCCAAAACTGGTGAGAAAAGCTGTCCTTGCATAACATCTGATGAGGGGCTATTTTGAAGATAGAAGCCAGAAAGCGGAGTTTACAACTATTGTTATTTTTGATTGTTCTTCAGCAGGCACAATTTGGGCATTATAAGATGGGAGAAAGCAGTCAAAACAAAGCTAAATATGTGTGCGTTGGACTCCGTCTTCCAAGAAAGTTAGTTTTCTGGTAAGGTAAGTATCTTTTTATCAGGTCCTTGGGGTCACAAGAAATGAGTACACTAAGAACACACCAGTCTTGCAGACACAACTTCCAAGATTGGTGCTCCAGCTGGGAAATCTGCTTTAGTTTGAAATTTGAAGGCACAGATCACTAGCTATCTTAGAGTATATGGTTTGCTAATTTTACAGGAATGAAAATCTGCCAATAAAATAGAATAGAATACTTATGTTGGAAGAGACCTACAGCTATCATCTAGTCCCACTGCCTGACCACTTCAGGGCTGACCAAGAGTTAAAACACATTGTTAAGGACATTGTCTAAATGCGTCCTAAACACTGAGAGTTTTGGGCCATCAACCACCTCTTTATAAGCCTGTTTCAATGTTTGACTACCTTCCTGGTAAATAAATGCTTTCTAATGTCCAGACTGAACCTAACCTGACACAGCTTCCCATGCATCTTGTCACCAGATCCCAAGCAGAAGAGGTTAGCATCTCCCTCTCCACATCCCCTCATTAGGAAGCTGTAACAACCAATGAGGCCACCCGTCAGCCTCCCTCTCTCCAAACCCAGAGGCCTCAGTAGCTCCTCACAGGACATGCCTTCCAGCCCTTTTTTTGGCTGGCTGGTGCTGCCGTGTCTGATGCAGCCGGGATGGGGTTTGCCCTCCTGGCTGCCCGGGCACACACTGCTGACTCACACTGAGCTGCTGCCCACCAGCACCCCCAGATCCCTTGCTGCAGGGCTGCTCTCCACACACTCCTCTCCCAGCTTATCCTTGTGCCCAGCTTTCCTGCGTCCCAGGGGCAGAATCTGTAATTGTTCCTGTTAACCTTCATGCCACTGATAATTACCCAGTGCTCCAATCTATTCCAGATCCCTCCCTGAAAGTCACACTAGGTTCTTCAGCCTTGTAGTGACATCCCTAATTTGGGTCCCAGGGAGGCAACAAATTGCCATCAATAGAGGATCTGGTCTGCAAACAGGTGTTTCCGTTCCATACCACAAGGTACCACTAATACCACACCTTGCTGTTGTGTCTGCTTGCATTGGTCCTAATGCAGCTTATGTTGCAGGGGATATATAGCTTTAATGATGACAGTATCACAGCATAGCTGGGGGGCTGTCAGGCAGCTCTGCAGACTGGGCAGTCCAACCCCCTGCTGAAAGAGGGGAGCCGGACTGCTAGAGCAGATTGCCCAACACTTCTGTCCAGTTGAGATTTGAATGAGGCCAGGGATGCAAATACTACAACCTTTCTCGAAACCTCTTCCAGTGTTGACCACCCTTACTGTAAAAAAAAAAAAAAAAAGAAAAAAAAGGCAGCATTTTCTTTTGTTTAAAAGGAACTTTCTATATTTAAATATATAACCATTGTCCTTTTATTGGGCATCACTGAGAAGACTACTCCTCAAGGTTCTTTACTCCTCCCTTGCCCATTGAGCTAGGCATTTTGGTTTAGAAGGCTATCAGGCTGATCACACATGATTCCCCTTCACAGGTCCATGTTAACTACTTCAAGTCACCGTCTTGTCTTTAATAGATATGGAAATTATTTCCAGGATTGTGTCCTCCATCAGGTTTCCAGGGACTGAGGTGAGGCTGAGAGTCCTCTACTGCCACGGGTCCTCCATCTTGCCCTTTCCGAAGACAGGAATGACAGTTTCTCCTTTCCAGAACCCAGTAACCTCTCCCACTTGCCACACCCTTTCAAAGGGAATTAAAAGTGGTCTCATAACAACATCTGCCAGCTCTCATCACACTTATGGGTACAACCCATCCGGCCTCATGGATCTGCATGTGTCTACTTTGCTCAAACACTCCCTAAAATGGTCCTCTGCACCAAGAGGAAGTCTTCCTTGCTTCAGATTTTCACACAGGTCTCAGGGCCTGGTGTTCCTGAATATGGGCCCTACCAGTAAAGACCAAAGCCAAGGAACAGGTGGGTTTTGGCTTTCCTAATTCCATTTGTGCACATTTGGGCAGTATCTCTTTCCTTGTTCTCTTGAATTCTTCCCTTATGCCCACGATTAGTTATGAGTTCTTTGTTCATATTTGTAGGTATCCTGCCATCTGTGCTTTAATTCCTGCATGTTCTTGAGGTAATCCTTGGACATCAGCCAATATAGCTGTTGTAGTTACACCTTGCACATTGTTAGCCTTAATTATAGACATTAGGGATTTTTTTATTTTAAATAAAGGAAAAAAGAGAAAATGGTCACAGCCTTTGAAAACCAGCAAAATTATTATCCATATCACTATTTAAAATAGCAGAGAAGAAGTCTTCATTTGAGGGGTTTTTTTTACATGAGGCGATCTTGATAGTTCTTAGCTTAAAATTTTTACACTTTTAAAATTTAAAGACTGGAAGATTTCACCTTTTAAGTTTGTGCAGTATTTGGAACCTGATAAAGTCACCATTTACTAGTAAAATACACTAATCAAGCAATAAATAAATAAATAAAAAGTTTCCTTCCTGAGTCCTGGTTTTCCCCAAGGCTCAGTCTTGGGGCCTTGATCTTTATCAGCAACATGGGTGAGAGGATTAAACTTCAGGAAGTTTACAAGTGACACCAAGCTGGGTGGGAGTGTTGATCTCCTGGAGGGCAGGAAGGCTCTGCAGAGGGACCTGGACAGGCTGGATCAATGGGCTGTGGTCAGTTGTACAAGTTTCAACAAGGTGCAGTGCCTGGCGCTGCCCTTGGGTCACAACAACCCCAGGAAGTGCTACAGGCTGGGGACATAGGGCCCCAGCACAAAAGGAAAGCATGATTCAGCAGTGTGCCCAGGTGGCCAAGAAGGCCAATGGCATCCTGGCCTGTATCAGCAATAGTGTGGCCAGCAGGACCAGGGCAGGGATTGTCCCCCTGTAGTTGGCACTGGTGAGGCTGCACCTCAAATGCTGTGTTCAGTTCTGGGCCCATCACTTCAGGAAGGTCATTGAGAAGCTGGAGTGAGTCCAGAGAAGGGCAACAAGGCTGGTGAAGAGTCTGGAGCATAAGTCTGAGGAGGAACAGCTGAAGGAGCTGTGGTTGTTCAGCCTGGAGAAGGGAGGTTCAGGGGAGACCTTATCACTACAACTCAATATTCTGTGATCTGGAAAGAAAGTAAATTAAATGTTTCAACTCTCTACAACTACCTGAAAGGAGGGTGTAGCCGGGTGGGGGTTGGTTTCTTCTCCCAGGTAACAAGTGATAGAACACGAGAAAATTACCTCAAGTTGCACTAGTGGAGGTTTAGATTGTATATTAGGAGAAATTTCTTCATGAAAAATGTCAAGCATTGGAACAGACTGCCCAAGGAAGTGTTGAGTTACCATAACTGTAAGTATTTAAAAGATGTGTGGGTATTGCATTTGAGGACATAGTTTAGCAGTGAACATGGTGGTGTTCCTGAGTTGACAGTTGGACTTAATGGTCTTAGAGATCTCTTCCAACTTCAACAATTCTATGACTCTGTGGTTTATGATGCAGTATCAAATAAAATAACAAGAAATGGAACGATAGATGAAGTTGAATTGAAATACTAGGACACTGTGATATTGAAAAAATTGTAAACAAGGGAAGATAACATGTGAAATTTTTGATTTAAATCAGTATCTAATGATGAGATATATTTTTAAGGTATCTTTAAGTATCAATTTACATTTTTATTTTTTGTGATGTAAGTATAACTCACATGTCAAATTGATATTATTATCTTTGGAAGTGTCATTTTGAAGAACATCTGAGGGACAATAAAATCTTTAAGAGAAGCCTACATTTTACATAAAGAAGGTAATTATTTAACAATTAAATAGCATTGGATTTGCTAACCTCTCCTCTCCCATAAGCTCAGAAATACCACAGAAAAATCTGCTGTTGCATAAGGGTATTACTCATTCTGGCCACCTGCTTTAAAGATCCTTTGCCAAATCTCTTCATGGTCAGTTTTGAGCCCTGAAATGAACAAGAATTAAGAAGCATCACTTCTTCAAAGGATTTTTATTCAAAAGGTGGGGAAAAGAGTGTTTGCAACTTCATGTTTTGATTTTTGCTGTTTAATAGCACTTAGTACTCACAGCTCCCTTTCAGTTCACTCTTACAATACCTGCACATATTTAGAACTTCTTAAACCCAGGCCATCTTTACTTAGTATCTTATGGAAGAGAAAAAACCCCAACTATTTGAGCACTCTCCAGACACCCAGATTTGAAGTCATTGACCACACTGTTAAAAGTTTTTCATGCTATAATGGCAATACCTTGCCCAAATAATTTATCTGAAATATTTCATTTTTTTACCAGACAGGAACATAGCTGTGTTTCATGACACGGGTAGGTATAGCTCTAAAAATCTTCGGAAAATAAAAAAGTTTATATTTACTCATTTGTGCCTCATCTCTGTGTATATGACAGCAAGATGGATCCATTTTCAGTGCTTGCACACAACCTTTAACAAACTTCTTCCAGCCAGGTTCCTGCTCCTGTGATGAGGACAGAAGGATGATAGAGTTACACTCTACTTTCTGCTCAGGAAAAGAAACTTCAGTGCTACCAGTTGCTCTTCTTGTGAAAGTCAGAATTATTTTGTCTGGGACTGCAGTGACAGCAGTACTTTGCCCCTTGCAAAGAAAAATGCTGCAAAGCAAGAAAGAAATCTAATCATGGAAAAGAACCAAAGAGTCAACACATAATGATCAATTCTTCAATTACCTAATCAGCTATACAACATACCATATGGGGATTTCCCTGCCCTTTCCAGTATGGTACATGAATAAATAGCCTCTTTAAACAAACACAACTAAGATGCATTCCAAGTGCACTCCAAGAACAAGTGGGTCTTGTTAATGAAAGAGAATGTAGTATAACACATGCTTGAGGAGGATCTCTTTCCTTCTTAACAGTGGTTGTCTGATTAACCTAGATGTGTGCATATTTTAAATACACAAAAAAAGAAAAAAGAAAATTGATTAAATGTAATGCTATAGTAAACAGGAGGCTTCAGCACATAGGTCTACAGTAAAACAGCAGATGGTAAAGGTTAAATCTATTTATTAACAGTCACTTGGCAAGGAGACAGGAAAAGAGAAAGAAAAGAGACAAACAGATGCCAGGTGTAGTATAATAACACTTGATATAATAGTTCCACTAAAATATGTTTAATTTTCTTGTCTCTCTTAGCCTTCCACCAGAAATTTTAAGAGTCTACAGTTTCTGATTAGGAATTTTTAAAAATATGCACAGTGCTTACTCTAGGATGTGCTGAATAGCTGGTTTTCTACTGCTGAAAACAGGAACATTTTTATTACTTCAGTGGAAAGTCAGGGACAAGAAGCAGTGCAAAGTCATCAAACAGTGATGGGCAGCTAGTTTGCCGTGGCAAAGCTGGGTAGCTTAACTGCTTTTCTGTCTGTTAACTGCTTTCACACTAAACTCCCTCCCCGCTTTGTTTATTGTAATGCTGCCCTGTAGTTTTTTCAGAATTAGGATTCCATTTTTCACAGGCATCATTCTAGTTTTCTCTGTGAAGTTCCTGAAAGGATTTTTTAAAAAATGGTTTTAGTATTTAACTTTGGTTTTAACCTCAAAGTCCTAGTGAACAATACAGTGGTCTATGTGTTCTGAAGATAATTATCCTGTTATTGTTCCCTTTAAAGATCACTAAAATGGCAGTGCGTTTTTTTTAAGGCAATAAGGCTGTTAGCTCTGGTGTTAACAATATAGTCATCATCTCACTGGTTTTTTCCCTCCTCTTCTTTGAAAGGTTTGGAGTCCATGGGAAACAAGCTAGCTTGATCACAGTAAAATCAAACTAACCTCATACCCTTTTGTAAGTGTAACTTTAATTCTAAGTGATACTGATTATAGCAACTGTATCCCTGCCATGGTCAAAGTGAGCTCCTATTTCATGTGGTATAGCACTCTGTTATTGTTTCCAGATAATGCGGCCTCTCTTTCACACGGCAGCCTTTTCAGGCAGCTCCTTGTTAGTGCATAGTAAGAGCTGAAAAAACCTGCATAAGTCTCAGACGACCTCTTTTGCATTGTAAAAAAGATGTGTGGATTGATAAATACATTAGGATGTGTCATTATCCATTATTCAGTTCTACAATTAGTGAACATCTGGCATGGGGAAGATGAGATGCTTATTTACTTACCATCTATATTAATGTTGATTTCTAGCAGGCAACTGAGACCATACCACTTTCACCTGTTTAAAGGAGGCAAATGTGAAACCAAAATAATTTAACTAACATTAAGAGATACAGATTTAAATGTTATATTTAAAGATTGTGTATTATATACCTATTCTTAAAGTAATATTTATATGAGGTTTCTTTATGGACTCGAAACAAGACCAACAAGGATTGTGAAGGGTCAGTTTATTTCAAGTTTGCAGAATAACAAGGTCAAGAGGTATAACACTGCAGGTGAGAATAGTCAGATAAAAATAAGTTTGTTTTGTCTAGCTGGTATTATCCAGTAGAGCTGAATCACGCTGATTTTCAAATATAATTATAAAAAAAACCCCAGCCTTTTCTATAAATTGCAGTTATGAAAATCTGATAATGTTTGTTTGACCTCTGTTGTCTGTGGATTTGTTCTATGTCTTTGGTCTCCAAATTTAACACCTTTCCATTTTAATGTGCAGATTAGATATTTGAAAGAAACATATGGACATGCCAGGTTTGCAAATCAACAGTAACTTCTAAAGAAATGAAATGTTGAACAAAATTAAGAGGAATAGCTTTTTGTTAAGAACAGCCATTTGAACCTCCAGAAATTCACAGCTAAGACTGCAAATAAAACAAGTGGCATAGATGAAAATACTAATTAGTTAGGCTAGTCTTCACAGAATAAAGGAAGATTGTGCACAAAGTTGTGGATTATTTTTCTTTAATGTGTGCAGTGGTGTGTTTTTCTCAGCATCAAATGAATTTCTGGATGATATATTAAAAGCAACATAACCTTTACATACCAAGTAGCATATTTAACAAGAACACTGAACTTTTGACCCATATATGTCAAAGTAACCCAGTGAAGCTGCACAAAACCAAAATACACCCAGCAGAGAAAAAGAATGGGTTTCTACTACCTACACAAGCGAAGAGGAGATAGTGTTCTACCATGCTGCTAACCATCTATAGATGACTCTTGCACTTTACCAAATACTTATTTTACAAGTGATTTTTCAAAGCAGACTGTTCCCATTTACAGAATTCTTACCCTTGAAAGATCCCTACTTTTCTGTCTGCAATTAGCATTGCTAATGTTGTTTTGCTAGGTTCTTTCATTCTGATTTTCTTTCTGTCCTTGTATTTTTTTTCTTTTGTTTCTTTTCTTTTTAGCTTTCAATGCTTTTCATCTTTTTTATCTGGGATTGAGAACTTCCTTATGATGTTTGCCAACCTTGTCTCGCTTTTTTTCCATTTGGGGTATGCCCTCTGGATGCATTCTGTTCTAAGAGAAAACTTACACTCTCATCCTTTTACATGTACTTCCATTCTTTTTATCCACATGAATTCTCCTTCTAAGGAGACTGTTGCTCTGTTTACTTCTAGGCCTCCTGTGTAGTAAGCACTGCCTGCTTACACTGAAGCAAGTTCAGGATAATCCACTTAAGAAGATATTTAGAACTTAAATGTGCTCAATAAGACTGTATTTATCTGTACTCTTGCAGACAGACTACACTTGTGAAATTGGTGTAGCTACATGGTAGGACAATGTCCAGACTATGATCTGACACTACATGTCGGTCCTATTGTAATCCCTCTCTATCATGTGATACAGAACAAGGATGATTTCAGCTGGGGCCCTGAACAACAACAAGCTTTTGAAAAAATTAACCAGAAGATTGTTCATGCAGTAGCCCTTGGGCCAGTCAGGACAGGGCAAGATGTGAAGAACATGCCCTACACTGCAGCTACAGAGAATGGTCCTCCCTGGAGCCTCTGATGAAAAGTACCCAGGGAGTCTCAAGGCTGACCCCTGAGGTTCCGGAGTTGTGGATACAAAAGAGTCCAAGGCCAGCTATGCCCCGGCTGAAAAAGAGATGGTGGAAAGTTATGAACGGTTTCAAGGTGCTTCAGAAGTTATTGACACAAAAGCACAGCTCCTCCTGGCAGCCTGACTTCCAGTGTTGGGCTGGATGCTCAAAGAGAAAGTCCCCTCCGCACATCATGACACTGATGCTGTGGGGAGTAAGTGAATCACTCTGATCACACAACGAGCTCAAATAGGAAACCCCAATCACCCAGAGATCTCGGAATTCATCTCTAACTGGCCCAAAGGTGAAAATTTTGGATTATCATCTGAAAGATGAGGAGGACAAGAAGGTTACACATGCTAAGGAGGCCCCAACGTATAATCAGCTACCTGGGAATGAAAAGCGATATACTTTCTTCACTGATAGTTCCTGCCATGTTGTAGGGATACATTGAGAATGGAAAGCAGCTCTATGGAGCCCCATGCAGAAAGTTGCAGAACCTTTTGAGTGACAAGGTGGATCAAGCCAGGTTGCAGAGCTGGAAGCTGTCCAGCTGGCTCTAGGTATTGCTGAATGAGAGAAGTGGCCCGTGCTCCACCTCTGTACTGACTCATGGATGGTGTCAAATGCTCTGTGGAGGTGGCTGGAATGATGGAAAAAGACCAACTGGCAGTGCAGAGATAAACCCATCTGAGCTGCTGAACTGAGGCAAGACGTCACTCCCTGGGTAGAGAAGTTGGCTGCAAAAGTCGATCATGAGATGCACACGTGCCCAAGAGTCAGGCTACTGAAGGACGTCACAACAATGGATGGTGGATCGAGCTGCCAAGATTAAAATGTCTCAGGAGGATCTGGACTGGAAACACAAGGGTGAATTATTTCTGGCTTGGTGGGCCCATGACACCTCAGGTCATCAGGGAAGAGATGCAACACCCAGATGGGCTCATGATCGAGGGATGGGCTTACCCATGGACTCTGTGTCCCAGGTTATCCTTAACTGGGAAACATGCTGGGATCAAGCAGGCCAAGCAAGGCCTCTCTGGTATGGTAGATGAGGGTCAAAATATAAATAAGGGGGGCCTGGCCGATCGGTTACATCACACTCCTGCAGGCCTGCCAAGGCAAGTGCTACATGCTCTTGTAAACAACCACTGGATGGCTGGAGAAGTACCTGTGCCTCACACCGCTGCCTGGAACACCATCCTGGGCCTTGCAAAGCTACTCCTGTGGTGACCTGGAACTCCTGAGAGAACTGAGTCAGACAACAAGACTCATTTCCAAAGCAACCTTCTGGACAGCCAGGCCAGGGAACACAGTATTGAGTGGCTTTACCCTATTCCCCATCGTGCACCAGCCTCTGGGAAGATCAAACGGTACAATGAACTGTTAAAAACCACGCTGAAAGCAATGGGTGGTGGGACCTTCAAACACTGGGATTTACATTTAGCTAAGGACACCTGGTTTATTTAACACCTGAGGCTCTACCAATTGAGCTGTCCCTGCCCAATCAAAACCTCCATGAACCATAGAAGGGGATAAAGTCCCCATGAGGCACATGAGAAATCTGTTAAGGAACACAGTTTGGCTTAGTCCTGCCTCAAGAAAAGGCAAACTCATCTGTGGTGTTTTCTTTGCCCAGTGACCTGGGTGCACTTGGTGGGTAATGCAGAGGAGATGCACAGTATGTACCTCAAGAGCATTTGATTTTTGGGTCAGAAGAGTCTGTAATGTTGAATTGTATAATATTGGTTCCTGAATGTTCTGCCAGTGTATGCCAGAACTACCATGGACAACGAGTACGGACTGCTCCAGATACACCAGCTGTGAACTCCCGATGCACAGTGCAACCCCAAGAGCTCACCAGCCCTCCTGCCCTGGAAGGTATCTAGGGCAGATAGAACCCACAGTTATGGACTAAATGAACTCAACAGACATCTCGGAGGAACAGTCACTGACCGTGGAAATGATACCTGTGCTTGTGTATATTTATATAAATGTGTGTGCATATAGCTGGGAGGTGTAGGATCCAGGCATGATGTAAATAGTATAGAGTACAGGGTGGATAATGTCTTGGTTCCAGCCACAATGGAGTTAATTTTTGCCATAGCCATGAGGGAGTGGAGCCGGGAACCATGTCTAGAAGGTTGTTCTATACCACCTCACATCACTGCTGGGAGTGGGGCTAAGGGACCCTCTGGCTTCTGGGAAGAAAGGTGTGGTTTCCAGCTGAACAAATATGGCAGATGGAGGGAAGGAGACGTTTCATTGGCAGATGTTTCATTGTCTTGGGCTTTGTGAGCATTTTGCAAGTAAATCACCCTCTCTTTGTACACTTTTTCTATTAGTAGTGTTGCTGTTACTGCTCATTTTCTTGTCTCATTGCTCTTTCCAGTAAATTGTTCTTATCTCAACCCGTGATCTCTGCCTTTTGTGCATTCAGTTGGGATGTGGGCAGGGGAAGTGAGTGGCGGTGTGGTTTTAGCTTAATTACTAAATTGGGGAATACTTTCATGATGATAAGCATGGTGGCAGCTAAGATAAGTCTACATCCCTACATAACAGGACGTTTCAAAAGATGTAGTAATATCCTTCAAAATGCCTGTTATGCTGGAGCCAAGTTCTAACTTCTTATACCTACCTACTTGCCTTTCTTGAGCTAGCTCATAATAAACAAGTCCAAGATAATGCAGACCTGCAACCTTCCACCTTAGTGCCAGTAATGGCATCATCACCTTACTGTTTGCATTCTAAATTCTGTTTCTGTTCCAATCAACCTTTTACCTGCACTCAGAAGCACCAATTTTTTCCAAATATTTCTGAAACATCTCTTCCCACACTTACAAGCAATACAGTATCCTATCTGGAACTGCATGTACTCACATTGAAGGACAATAAACAGTAGTTCCCATCTGCTCTTTGAAACCCAGGTTCAGAGGCTGTGTGATATAATGAGCAAGCACCATGAGTTTTTTTGTAACACAGCCTGCATCCCTCCTTCCAGTGTTCTGAAGAACCAGACAGACATATTTGAGAATCCTGTTGAGCACTAGTAATAATACTTTTATCAGTATTAGGTATTATGTCTCCAGAGACAAGAATTTATTTTCTGTTTTTCCAAGCCAGCTTTCACTGCTGCGAAGGTAATTTTGGAAGCATATAGAAATTCCTCCTGTTGTTCTGGGACACCTTCACCTAAAAAGATTGACTGACCATAAAGTAACATTCTAATTAGAAATTTGGTCCAGAATATTTCCAGCACAAATTTTGATTGGGTCCAAGAGATTTCCAGTCTATCTTTAAGCCTTAAAAATTCAACCTGGAATTTATGAATCTGAACATATTTTTTCCTGTACTTGCATGCTGATGGTCAAGCAAACCATGTGAATTTTGGTTTACACATAGCCATCCACAAATCAGAATATGCTGAAATGTGAATTTTGGAAGCACATATCCATCTATGAGTCAGAATTGAACCTGTTCACTTGCTCACTGCTCAGTCCTCGGGTTCCAGGTGTGATAATAGGCTGTGGGCATTGAATTTTCACACACACAAAATGATTGCACTAATTTACTTCTTAAACAGCTAGAGAAGACTTCTAGCTATCTTAATGAACTTTCAAGTATCATTACTGCCTACCAATAGGAGCGTTATGACATCCAGAATATGATTTATTTGTGGTGCCACTGCTTTCAGCAAAATTAAAAATGGATATAGAAGTCAAATTTGAGTAACCTTAGGCCATAGTTTCTGTTGGAATGCGTACAGGCACATCACAACTAAGATCTAAAAGATTAGAAAATATTTAAAACAGTAAATCTGGTTGCAGCATTTTCAAAAACCACATTTTTGTGAAAATATCCTGATTGTTCAAGATGAAATGTATAAAAGACACTGTTAGCTCTATGGAGTTTTTGTTGGAAAGGTTTTAAACATCCTAAGGCAGTTATTTCAGGTAGTTATAACAGGCAGTTATTGCAGTTGAGAAAAGAATGAAATTGAAGATCTGAATAATTTATTCAGAAAATGCTATTACAACGTAATTTTGCTGGTGAAAATTCCTTAAAAGTTTTGGTTTTA
Organism: Corvus kubaryi; assembly: GCF_017639235.1. Lineage (NCBI taxonomy): Eukaryota > Metazoa > Chordata > Aves > Passeriformes > Corvidae > Corvus > Corvus kubaryi. The sequence continues at coordinate 4,822,880 of NW_024581117.1, forward strand.
CTCCAGTGCAGAAGAGCAACAAACTTGAGAAGTTTGACTGTTACAATGAAATCAAATTCTAGCTTTTTACTAGCTGTAATAATATCATTTTTTCCAGAGGATTACAAAACTAAACTCAAAATATTTGTTCAGACAACAGTTCTTTTTAGAACCTCTTCTGCCAGGGTATCTCAAGAGCAATTAATTAAGCCTTGCAATACTCCAGCCATTAACATCACACCTGCATACTACAGAAAATACAGAGATTTACTAATTTCCTGTCAAACTAGTAGCCTACCATGGAAATCATCTCTCCTAATTGTTCTTTAACCTGAACACAGTGAATATCATATTCAAGGAGTTAATAACTATCATTAAGCCAATACAAAATTCTACTGTTCACAAAAGAAGTCTGTAAGTCTCAGAGGAATATAAGACAAAAAGAACCCTTATTTAGTAAGTGACTTGCTATCTGTAAGAAGGAAAGTGCAAAATAATTTAGTTTCTTTTTAAAAAAATAAGATAGTTCAGTATTGAATCATCACCTTGGATGATTGGTTGAAGGATCAGGAGCACAGGTAGTGTTTTTCTTGGTCGTTCCAGTAGCAAGAAAGAATAACAAAAGGAACAGGCAGACCAATCAGACTAATACATGACTCCAAGTCTGATGTAACTGGAAAAATTTTGAGCTTTTTGACGATGGGATGGTGTATTTAACACCTGGTCTGCCAGCATCTGATGGGATGCACCTTTCTCAGAGAGGGAAAAGGGTTCTGGCACTGGAGCTAGCAGCACTTATTGGTAGAAATTTTAACAAGATTTGAAGGGGGCAAGGGACAAAACCAGGCTTGCTGGTGGTAAGGACTGGGATGGCATGCCAAAACTTGAGGAACTGAGTGCTAGAGGCATCCTTCATACTGCTCCAGAGGCATTAACTACAATGAACCACACTTGAAATGTTTCTACACAAACATGTGCAGGATAAAGAGTGAGCAAAAGGAGATCAAAGCCTTGGTCCAGTCCCAGAGATACGATATCACTGGCATAAGCAAATCCTAGTGGGATGAGTCCTGTGAGTGGTGTGCCATGTTGGATGGTTACAGGATCTTTAGGAGGGATAGGCAGGGCAGGTGATGTAGGTGGGTGACATTGTATGTAATGGAAAACTGGAATGTATGGAGCTCGCAGATGACACTGGCACAGCTGAGAGCCTTTGGGAAAGGATTAGGGGACAAACAAATAATGTGGATGTCAGTGTGAGAATCTACTATAGACCTCCTAGCCAGGATGATAATGCCAATGAACTATTCTTCGAGGAACTAACAAACACCTGTAAATCAACTGTCCTTGTCCTGATGGGGGACTTCAGCTTGCCAGATGTTAACTGGGAAAACCACCCAGGTGGCACAAACAGGTCCAGAAGATTCCTAAAACACCTGAATGATTGTTGTGGATTGAGTGAGAGCTTTAGACAAGCCCTGCCTTAGGATGAGATTTTTGGCAGCAGCTCTAAATCCCTGCACCTAAATAACTCTGGCTTACAAGTTCTTAAGGATGGCCAATCAGGTGTATTAAAAAACGAGTTATTTACTGAATAGAAAGGAGATTAACAGAAAAAAGTCCTTAAGCAGAGTTACTTACTAGGCAGGATAAAGGAAAAAGAACTACTAGTAGATTACAGAAAACAGTGCATGACATAAAGGTACCTATATTATAGCTAGCAAAGAAATAGTATAGATTAGGAGTCAACGTAACTCACCACTGAATTGACAGCAGTGTACACAAAGCCCTTTCTCTCCGCCACCAGGAGAATAATCACAAAGTAGGCCTCCTGATTTCAGGGAGAAAACTCCACACATTTCAGGGAATGTGCAGAAGACTTCTGCTTGGTGAAAGTATGGTGTAGGTTTTATAGTTTTTGAAGTGTCTGTCAGTCAGAAATACCAGCTTATCTTTCCACATCTGCTTCCACAGCAAGATTTTTACTATCAACAGAAAGCATCAATCTCATGGCACTGAAATAACTCATTACAAGTTAAACTGTCCTGATTGAGCTACTTCACCAAGGCTCATCTGAGGCTTATGGGAGCGCATGATGCCCTGAGTTATTGCACCCCCTAACAAACAACAGATAAGCTCTCCTGTGGTGGGGGCAGAAATCCTGCTACAACGATAACTTCATGGTACAGGTACTAAGGGAGCCGATTAACACTCCTTGATGTATTGCTTGTTAACAGAGAAGGTCTCACATGTGAAGTGGCCATTTGTGCTGTCTTGACCACAGTGACTATGAAGTGATAGAGTTAAAAATCTCTGTTGTAAATTGGAAAATTGCCAGCAAAACTTCAGCCCTGGACAGGGGCAGAGCAGACTTCAGGCTGCTCAGAGTAATAGTGAGAAAGGTCCTCTGGGGAAAATGTTTTTGAAGGTGCTGGGGTCCATCAGTGCTGGTCACCTTTTAAGCATCTCCTCTGAATGGCACAGGAGTTGACCAAGGGAAGCCAGTTGATGTGATCTTTTTTGGATTTCAGTAAAGCTTTCATTGCTGTCTCTCACAGGATCCTTCTGGACCTAATGTCCAGCCCACAGCTGGATAACCCCATCATGGGATGGGTGAGCAACTGGCTCACAGGTCAGGCACAAAGGGTTACAGTGAATGGGGTGACATCAGACTGGGGACCTGTCACTGCTGGGGTTCTACAGGGCCCCATCCTCCACCCTCTGCTCTTTGATATCTTCACAAATGACTTGGACACAGGACTGGAAGGGATACTGAGCCAGTTTGCAGATGATACAAAACTGGGAGGAGCTGTTGGCTCCCTTGAAGGCAGAGAGGGCCTGCAGAGAGACCTCAATAAATCAGGGGTCTGGGCAATCACCAACCATGTAAAGGTCAACGAGGGAAAGTGCCGGATTTTGCACCTGGGACGGGGCAACCCTGGACGTATGGACAGACTGGGGAACAAGATGCTGGCAAGCAGTGCCATGGAAAGGGACCTGGGGGTCCTGGCGAGCTGAACATGAGTCAGCAGTGCCCTGGCAGCCAGGAGGGCCAACCCTGTCCTGGGGTGCATCAGGCACAGCATCGACAGCCGGGCAAGGGAGGGGATTGTCCCACTCTGCTCTGCACTGGGGCAGCCTCACCTCGAGGGCTGGGGGCAGTTCTGGGTGCCACAATATGAAAAGGATCTAAACCTACTAGACTGTGTCCAAAGGAGGGCGACAAAGATGGTGAATGGCCTTGAGGGGAGCCGTATGAGGAGCAGCTGAGGTGACTTGTTCTGTTCAGACTGCAGGAGACTGAGGACAGACCTCACTGCAATTACAACTTCCTCATGAGGAGAAGAGGAAGGGCAGACACTGATCTCTTCTCTGCGGTGACCAGTGACAGAACCTGAGCGAATGGACTGAAGTTGTGTCAGGGGAGGTTTAGGTTGGATATTAGGAAAATGTTTTTCAACCCAGGGGTGGTTGGGCACAGGAACAGGCTCCCCAAGGAAGTGGTCACAGCACCAGCCTGACAGAGTTCAAGAAGCCCTTGGACAATGCCCTCGGGTACATGGGGTGACTTTTGGGGATGGTGCTGTACAGGGCCAGGGGCTGAATTCAATGAGCCTTCTGGGTCCCTTCCAATTCAGGATGTTTTATGATTATTTTCTATGAGTTTATTGTTGCAATCAAGAGATGCATCTTTTATTTATTAAATAAGAGACCTGAAATGTGGACTAATTATTCTAAAAGCATAATCAATTTGTTAAGAACTTTCAGATAATAATGTAGAGTCTTTGTTGCTGCCACAGTAAGATTTACCTCACATAATCATAATCTGCTCACTGATACAAATATTACCTCCTTTTAGTTAATTTCAGGAAAACATTTTAGAAGTACTCTAGGCCAAAAAGGGATGATAAATGATTTTGAGATGGAAAATTGAAGTGGATTGATTAGGAACAATTTTTTATGTTTTACACAATAAAAAGATGAACTACGTGGTTCATGGAGACAATTTGCAGAGCAACCTCTTCTCTCTAATTGCTGCTAGACTAATGTAGAAGCACACTTCTAGAATGTAGAGAAATCCATTTACCCAATCACATAATTTAAGCAGTCAAGAGAAGTAGTGGATTTTTCCATTACCTTTCATATTAGCTTTGCTACATTCCACCTGTGACCCTTGTTTTGAGAGTGCTATGCTCTTTTAAACAATTTTGTAAGCATAATGAAGTTCCACTTCAAAATTTTTCAAAGTAGACTAAGGACATTTATAAATCCCCCATAAATAGGGACATAATCAATCTCACTAATTCCTGGTAATGCACTGTAAAACCAAATTATTCACTAAGAGGTCTAATAAATTTTCATCTTCAGAAGCAGGAAACAACATTTCCTGTATATCCTTTGGAACAAAAACTAGTTACTTTTCTCTTCTGACTACTTACTCTGTGGTTGTCCCAGAATCTGCAAATTTTGTTTTTAGTATTGTTTGAGGGTTTGGGGTTTTGTAACAGGAAATAGACAGTCCTATTTAAATCAAGTACTGTTGATTTAAATCAAGTTACTGTTTTAGTACTGTTCATCTGATAATAGATAACTTTCTCTTGCTGGAGAGATAGAAAGCATATGCTTAGCTCCACTCATCGTATCAAGTCGCAATACAAAGAATAATTATCTTTATGTTCCAGAAGTCTCCACTCAGGCCCATTTCTAATAATTGCTGGAACTGCATTAAAGAGAATAACATCAGTAAAAAACAGCCCTGGGAGAAGAAGTTGATTCTGTGCAATACTTTTAAGTTCTTTTATTGAAATAAGAACTTGTTTTAAAAGGTATTTTCAAAAATACTCAGAATGAAAATGCAAACATATTCGAAGAAACTATTCTTCATTACTTCATACTAAAAGCAAACAACATCACTAGCAGTGTCAGGTTCCATAAGAAGATGAAATACTTTTTTACATTGTTTTCTGATCTTCAGAGGAATGTATACAATAACTGCAATGTGTCATGACACTTTAAAATATTTTCTATATTATAGCAAGACCAAATTAAAGAATTTATTCAGGAATAACTGCTTGAATTCTGCATTACACACTAAAAAGCCCCCAAAAATATGAAAAACTGTTACAGCTTTCATGGCAGGATAATTAATATCTGTACAGAGAAAATAGAACTGAAAATGCCAGCTTTTTTCTTTTAATGACAACAGCTCTACTTATAAAACATTAACAACAGCTAACAACATTCTCATTGCATAATGCTCTGTTTTAAAACATCAGAGAAACCTGCAACTTCCTGAAATCTGTATTAACCTTAACTGCAGTAATTCAAAACCAACATTAAATATCAACTACCTGTTTAAATACTGATTTGAACACATTATTTAGATACCATAAGAGCAAGGCTAGCATAGATACATTAGTGTTATGGAATTTACTGGTATTTCAGCCATACTTAGGGTTTTAAAACAGGCCTCACAATTCCCTGGCTGGGATGTTAGGGAAAAAGAAAGGAGTTTGTAGATATAAATTGTACAAAGGCACATTTTAATTAACATATTACACATACATAAACACAGGACGTAATTTAAAAAAAATAATCAGTATCTTGAAAAAGGGTCAATAGTTTTAATCTGCCTGCTGCATGTGCTGGTAATACTACTACATATAAAGGATTTACTGATGATTTAGACAAAATGAGCTAAGTAAATCACTCTTGAAAGGAATAAGACTTCTCCAAACCACACACAGCTCATGACCTACTCCAGGAAAACCAAGGAACAAACGAAAAATAGGCTATGATGTCCCATTTAAACAGCAGGAACTAGATTAGCAAAAACTGTCAAGCAAGAACAAATTTAACTTTTAATGCCAAAAGGGATTCTGATAAGCAAGGTTTCAGATTTGCACAATGTAGATATATAGATAGATATAGATAAACATATATGTTGACATTTAAAACCAATTTACTAAAGAGGCAACTTTTGCTTCTTTAAGAGAAGACCTCTTAAAACTAAGAGATACTGTATTTTAAAATTAGATGGTGACTTTGAAGACCAGAAAACCTCAATTTTTTTAGCACTGGAGGTAGTTGGCAGCAATTAATGTCTTTGTGGATTCAGTTCTGAATATCATAAAGGTTTCCCTTTCTGCTACTGTGAGCAAATCTTCTTTTCCATTTCTTGCTAATGAATTGCACAGGTTGCAGACCTAAAATTAGAACCATGCAAAGGAGCCCAGTTTATATCAAAGATACCTTAAGATATGATTGTTAAGGGACAGAAGCTGGGCCAGCAGAAATTCCTAGCATAAACAGGACTTCACTGGCAAAAAGTGCACCAGTGATTCTAAGTGATTAATACAGAAATTACACAGCTGGATAAGCAAAAATGGCACGTTTGTAGGTCATAGTCCACTTTTGTTAGGGTAAAAAGAACATTTCAAATAAGCCCACTTTTGGTATGTCTAACTGCATCCACCCTGGGATAGCTTTAGGAGTATCTCAAGTGTCGATATTCTTCAAAAGGAAAATATTGTGTATTTTGACCCTAAAAAAACTTTACAGCTGCTTATAATTTTAGTCATAGGAAAATGGATTTGACAGGATCTACCTTTTTTATTTTTCTTGTCTCTCTTTTCTCTGTGTTCATAGGCACTGCATCTCCAGCCTGGCTGCCTGTCCTTTTCTGCCATACTATCAAACTTCTATTTTTTTCCAGTCCTGCCAGATTCCAGTCCTGCAACTTTTAGCATCTGCCCATTTACGACCGTCTTACAGTTCATGTGCAGACCCTTTCCCATACCTATTCAAGTTTCTCACCTTAGTTGTTCTTCCCTTTTCCTTCTGCAGGCCTCCACACAACCAAATTTCCTTTTTCTCTGTCTATCTTGCCTTCCTCTTGCATCTCCAGCTTTTACTTCCTGTTGTTCTGTCCAGGTGCTCAGAAGGTCAGGACTGTCCTCTGCATCTGGATGACCCTTTACAAAAAAAATATTTGTTGTAGCTTTCATGTTTTCTTTTCCTCTAACCTCTGCCTTTTCCTTACTTTCTGTCTTCTGAAAACTCAGTCCTCTCCACTTCACTTGCTCATTTCTCTCTTCCAGAAGTTGAGGTCTGCAGTGCAGGAAAAACTCCTCTCCTCTTAGCTGTTGTGCTAAGTGCCAGAGTGCCACTGGTGCCAGTGACAGCAATTACAAGGAAAGTCCTCAGCAGTCATTTCAGTTTAAGAGGCAGCATACAACATGCAGTCCAGTTAAAGCAGAGTGCCCTTAAAGAGAGGGGTTGTGTGTGTAAAGTGGTTGCCAACACAGACCTTACTTTCAGTAGAGTATCTATAATATAGTGTACACCAGAGTAAGATGGTAGCACTGCCTCTCTTCCAGCTGTTACGTGGTTGCTTGAAATAAAATAAAACCCAGAACCCTTGACTTTGTAGGAAAGTGAGTGTGGAGAAAAGTTTGAGAGTATGCATCCTCAAGCTTCAATATCAGCAAGTAAACAAAAAACTTAATATTTTTGAGATGTAATATAAAAAAGTAGTTACGCAAGTCTCCTGCTTCTTGGGGAAGAAATACCTACTCTACTCCCACTATTGTTTTCCCATTGACTTCTTATTCATCACTTAGAACACTAGAACAAGAAGGGAACATGATGGAAAATTGCTGCATTCTGATAATCTTCATCTTGTAAAACAATCAGCCAAAATTGTCTTCAGGATTGTAAACCAAAAAGCAGAAAACCAGTTTTTTCTGGACAAAAAATTTGTTCTACTTGATTTCCTGTATCTGAAAGGGCAATAAATTGGAGACAGCAAAAAGTTGCTGGGGTACCCAGCCCCTTGAGGTGGAAGACAGGGATGGGGAGCAGAATGAACCTCCCATAGTCCAAGGAGAAACAGTCAGTGACTTACTAGATCACTTAGACCCACACGAGTCTACAGGGCCAGATGGAATCCACCTGAGGATACTGAGGGAGCTGATGAAAATGCTCTCTGAGCCACATTCTACAATTTATCATCAGCCCTTGTTAAAGGGGGGATCTTAGATGACTGAAGGTTGGCTGATGGGATGCCCTTCTACAGAAGGGTCAGAAGGAGGATCCAGAGAACTACAGGCTTGTCAGTCTGACCTTGGTACCGGGGAACATCATAGAGCAGATCATCCTCAGTATCATCACAGGGCATTTGCAGGACAGTCCAGCCAGGAGGGGTTTGTAAAATGCGGGTCCTGCTTGAGCAACCTGATCTCATCCTATGACAGGGTGATCCACTTAGCAAATGAGGGAAAGGCTCTGCACATTGTCTACTGGGACATTAATAAAGCTTTTGACACCATTTCCCACAGCATTCTCGGGGAGAATCTGGGTGTTCGTGTCTTGGATGGGTGCACTGTTCACTGGGTTAAAAACTGGCTGGATGACTGAGAGTGTTGGTGAATGAAGCTACATCCAGTTGGTGGCCAGTAACAACAGGTGTTCCCCAGGGATCAGTACTGGGACCATCCTGTTTAATATCTTGATCAAGGATCTGGATGAGGGGATTGAGTGCATTTACTAAGTCTGCAGGTGACACCAAGTTTGGTGGGAGAGTTGATCTGCTGTAGTGTAGGAAGGCCCTGCAGAGGCATCTGGACCGAGGCCAAGAATGAAAGTGTGAGGTTCAACACAGCAACTGTGGGGTCCTGCACTTGAGTCACAACAGCCCCAGGCAGTGCCACAGGCTGGAGGCAGAGTGGCTGGGAAGCCGCTTGGGGGAAAAGGACCTGGGAGTGCTTGTTGACAGCAACTGAACCTGATCCAGCGTGTGCTCAGGTGGCCAAGAAGGCCAGTGGCATCCTGGCTTGTGTCAGAAATAGTGTGGCCAGCAGGACTAGGAAAGGGATCGTCCCCCTGTATTTTGCCCTGATGAAGCTGCACCTCATTTTGGGTCCCTCACAACAAGGACATTGAGGGGCTGGAGCGTGTCCAGAGAAGGGCAACAGAGCTGGTGAAGGGTCTGGAACACAAGTCTAGAGCTTGAGGAGCGGCTGAGGGAGCTGGGGCTGTTTAGCCTGGAGAAAAGGAGGCTCAAGGGAGACCTCGCTCTTTACAACTCCTTGACAGGAGGGTGCAGCCAGGTGGGGGTCGGCCTCTTCTCCCAGGCAACCAGTGACAGGACAAGAGGTAATGGCCTCAAATTGCTCCAGGAGAGGTTTAGATTGGATGTCAGTAAAAATTTCTTCACTGAACGGGTTGTCAGGCATTGGAAGAGGTTACCCAAAGAAGTGGTTGAGTCACCATCTTTGGAAGCATTTAAAACATGTGTAGATGTGGAACTTAGGGACATGGTTTTGTGGCAGACTTGGCAGTGCTGGATGAATGGTTGGACCCAATGATCTTAAGGATCTTTTCCAACTGGAATGATTCCATGATTCTAAGTAAAGAATTGTTTCATATCTTATGGTTAGGGTTAAGAGTTAGGGGTTATGGAACACGGTTTAGTGTGTTATGGTTGTTTTGTATTTGGGGTTATTAGGGTTGGTTTATGTTTCCTTGTATTATGTCTTATGTTTTCACTATTACCTACTTAAAAGTTCCAAGTGAGTGTACAGAAACAGTATAAAACACTTCAGTTAAAAAAATGCAATTACAAAAATAGTACAAATGATAATGAACTTATTGTTTAAGAACACAAGCCAGAAAGAATATGATAAAAAGTAGTATGAGCAGTACACACAACAGTAAAGTCAGAAACTGGAAGATAGGATTACATTATTGGTAAGGCTTCTGTGTGATTGAGATACTCATTCTTAGCAATATAACTAGTTTTGTGTATTTATTTCTCTAACCTAATGAAGATTTTCCTTAGAATAGATCTAGCTTTCCTTACTGAATTTATCAATTATCAAAAAGATCTTTCAAACAATACTATAATTGCCACTCCATGTAGCTTTACTACAAATTTCAAATGATTATTAAATAATATTGTGGTGATTAATGCTACTCACAAATGTTCAGTTAGTGTTTTAAATCAGTTTTCATACTTAGATTAACTTGTGTGGAGATTTTTGGTTGCTGGGTTTTTTGGTGTTGTTTTTACAGTTTAAGTAACACTAATTATATGTGGATTATGGCATTAACTATACTTATATTAGAGACTGTGCAATACCAGATTTTTTAAAAACAGGTTAACCTGACCGAGGTTTGTGTGGTAACAGAAAGGGGTAAGAATTTAAGAAAACTAGGAATAGATCTCGCATTGAAAAAATATTTTTTCTTTTTACATAAATGTTGCAGCACCTGAATCAGAGATAGTAGGCAAGAACTAAATTCTAACAACATTTTGTATTCACTAAACCTCTGACGTAGGCATAGTCTGATTATCTCATTTTCTTGATTTTCAACAAGGGACTATTAAGTGCAAAAATACAACCTCTGGTTGAGGATGTCCACAAGCCTAAGATTGCTGAAAGAATCCAGGAGGTAACACTTTACTCTTGCCATGCTACCCTCCACACCTTGTACTAGACATCTTCAGAGACAAAACACTGGACTACATGGGTATTGATATCAATCTTTACAGGCTTCCTTTATTGTTGGTTATATATTAAAAAAGTATTAAAAAATTTCATGTGGTTGCCCTACTATTCCACCAAAAGTTAATATTTGAATTCTTGTGTATGAGTATCATTTCTTTACAAATGGTTTTCTATACAGTGGAAGTGTGGAAAATCACATTTTGTGTTTACTGTATCATTTATATACTTTTGTAATGTATTCTGAGAACTCATTAGGATACATGGATTGAAAATTCCTGTTTAAACTGGAATAGCTTGTTTAGCAACTTTAAAATTTAATTAGAACCCCTTTCCTGCATTTCATTATGAAATAATTACTCAGCAGGTCCTACCCATTTATTAATGCAGAAATAACAGCACATGACTGCTGAATTACAACTGCACAGCTGGAGAAGATACTTTGAGAAATAAAGAACAAATAAATGCACTGTTTAAAAAACATCAGGGGAAAACTCCGCATTGAGAATCCTTCTTCACACTTCACCCATGCTCCCCTTCACTGTTGTAAACAGTGCTACAAAATTCAGCGTGGTAGTCTGTATTTTAATAAGAACCAGTACGTTCTTTACTTATGCAGCTTAGAGGAATTGTGATGTTGGTACCTAGAAGAAAGCTATGCTCCTAACCAATGGAAGGATGGGTGAAATGCTGCAACAGATCCTGTACTCATTGCATTGAGTTTAGTCCAGTGAGTGAAGAGGATGGTATAGAATTGGGTTCAAAATATACTAAGACACACCACATTTTGTTTTTCTTTGGGAGTAAAGTCCTAAACATACAATTTCTTTCGCTTGTGCGATACCTGCATTGCATGCCCCTCTGAATTCTGACAGGAAAAATGATGTTAGCACCATGATTCAAGACTGTTTAAAGGTTTATTACAAGTAATGTTTTATTATATTAACAGTTGGACTGATGATCTTAGAGACATTTTCCAACCTAAACAATTCTGTGATTCTGTTACCGCCTCTAAAAAAGACAAGCATTATTATTTTTGTTACATTATTTTTGTACTCGTATGTACAGTACATACTTTAACACTTCCAGATATAAGAAATTGAAGTTCAGTGGAATACTTCTGAGCAAATAATGATTCACTATGGCTTCCTTTCTCTTTTGATAGGAAAATTTCAAGAAGAAATATACTGTAGATACTAAGCCCCCTCAAATGAAGCAATTTATTCCAATTATTTTTTATATCTTTACTGGTAGCTTTAGTCAGTATTAATATGTACGACTTTAATTTTTAGCTGCTTCTGCAGTTGAATTGGGCTTTCTACAATCACTTACAGTTTTCAACATCACAGAAAGCTTTGATTTTCCCTTTTTCCACCCTTATTATTCTTTATTGCTCCTAATAAAAACCTTATTTGGTTCATGAAAGAAAACAAAGGATACTGTAAGCTTTTTCTCATTTTGACATTCAGAGCTCTACCTCTTTGATTCCTTCCCTTCTGTTCTTGACTTCCCTCTTCGTATATTTTCATCCTATTTTCCTGCTGCTGATTGCAAAGGATGCCTGTTGCTATCCTTCAGCAGAACAGTGGCTATGGCTGCACACACAATAAACTGGCATATGCACTCTCCACATCCCTACACCTGCTTCTTTCTACCCCTGCAGCATTTCCTCCTTTGTACCTCAGGGAATTGATCCAAGCTAAAATCCAGCCCAACAACTACAGAGAATTTTTAACCCAGTGGCTAATGGTGATGGTTTTGATTGTTTTTAACTCAGCCATAGAAGACAGCATGCAAGCATGAAAACAGGTCCAGGAAAGGTTTAATACTTTGAGTGGCCAGGATGGTTCATACAGATCTAAAGCAAATGCAGAACTAAGATATGAAGTCAATCTTTTTTCAGTCAGCCAAATTCTACCTAAAATTTTTGGTGCAACATGGGCGTTATTTTATTAACTGGGGTTATTACACAGCTTTCTGCAAAATGGCACAGATTTTATCAGCTTAAGCATCTTTATACCAATACCACAATGTGCAACAATTGTCAGTCTGTGTAAATCATACCACAAATAATTAGTTGCACCAAACCTGTTCCCCATAAAACCCAAACAAATTCACTTCCTGTGCCTGAAAAGCATGAGGTTACCCAAGGCATCTGAGAGGTTCGCAGGCTTCTTCTGTAGAACTAATACACAAGTTTTTGCTTACAACAACATTCCAAATGAGACAGAATGGTAAAAAAAATTAGAGCAACCTGAAGTTTTTGGCAGATGGACCCTATGAGAGGGTCCAATAAATTTTTGCTACTGATTGGTCTGTGCATACCACTAGAGCAACATCAAGCACACCGTATGTGTAAAGCACATTGGTTCCTTGCCTAGGACAGCAACCTTAGTTTATTTAAACAGACTTTTCTATGGAAACCAAAAAAAATTAAAATCAGTATATGATGCTTGGGGTTTTTTTAAGTTGTTTTATTTAAGCTTTTGCTTTTTTCCCCTCCACTCAAGTAAGGAGGCATCTTGCCAAAATACACTTCCTTTAAGATACCTGACTTGCTCTCCAACCACCCTTCTCTAACAAATTCTCCTCCTCTAACAATTCCTTACACTCCCAAAATGAAGACACACAATTTCACAATATTACAATATGCTTCTGTCATGATAAAAATTTGTTTGGTTACTTCCATCACAAAACATTTTTCTTAAACATTTAAATCCTTGCTATAATACAATATGAAAGTATTGGAAGTATTTCTCAGGAAGATGTAAAGTGGTAAATGACACTGAAGACATAATACTGGACTTTTAGATTCAAAAAAATGAGTCTTCATAAATAATGTAAACTGTGGATTTAAATCAGTTTTTTAAGATTATCAGAACATTAATATTATTCCTTAGCACACACTTTCATGTCTCTTCAGACGAAAAAAAACTTCTATAAAGAAAACTTCCCTCTACAAAGAAGCAGCAACAGAGGCCTTAATATTTAATTTCTATCTACAAGATAGTGGTTTTGTAAAAGCTCCATCAATACATAGCATACGGTTGAAGCACAGTGGATGCTGTGTCACATGGACAAATTACTGCTAAAAAATAAGGAAAACATATGTAGACATGCTGCATTTTGTATATTTGTTTATGTCTTTGCAGAGTGATTAACAAGTCATGCATGGAGAAATAGTACTGAGCAGTCAATAGTTAGTTCACAATTATGCTACTGTTTTATTTTTGCACATGTAGCCAGGGCATAATTTACTGATTATTATAAAGGCCATTATAAGGATATCATTAGATCAAACTAACTCCCAATTCTATTTTTCAAGTAATAGAAATGGAAGAATGGTCACTGAATCAGGAGTTTTAAATGCAATTTGGAAAACAACAGTCACCAAACCAGTATCATCTGATAGAAGAAAACCAGACTTTTAGGGCTTTTTGGTCTCTCAGTTAGTTATCAACCATCACCAATATTAGACAGTAGATAAAGTACTTTGCTAGAGATAGAGGATTATTTCACACTGTCCTCTCTTATTTTACATTAAAAGATTATAACTCATATTTTACAACACTGGTATTAGAAAATAAGAAGGTCATGGATAAAAGATAATGTTGATTTTAAAAATATCATGAGCATCAGCATCATGTTCTTTCATGAATAGCAATGGGCCCCATAAGTCAGACATCTACTTTTCTCCTATTTTGTCTTTGCCCACACTACCCAATGTGATCCCATAGCACTTAACAGCTGATGGTTGCCTTTGTATCTGACCACCTGTAAAACAAAAAAGTAAAACCTATTTCAGTGGTCCTCCATACACTAACACTTATTTTAAAGTAATATAGTATTTATATAGGCCCTAATTGCACATATGCTTGGCAGAATATTCTTCGCAGCTCAAAGGAATATTTCAATATCTGCATTTGGGTTACCCATTTGTAAATAAAAGGTTTAAGACAAAAGATGTGTTTTCATAAAAAGGTATCTAATGGAAGATTATTTGAAGGTTTTAAGTTACAAGTAGATCCTTATTTACACTTTCTATTTAATGGCACTTCCTAGTTCGAAGAAACTGTATGAGAGAATTACACTAACATCTGGTACAAGAGGGTAAATTACCTAAGCACGTGCTTAGGCACCATTAGAGCTGCTGTTTTTCTTTACAATAAATGATAGATTTGTTGTTTAATAGCAATAATACTTGCCCAAATTTTATATATAGTACACATATGCTAAATGATGATGTGCTGTAACTGTAAGTATAAAAAGAAATTGTTCTAGGAGCAGGAAAGTCAGTTGTGAATATTTAGGTTGCAATTACATTTATTTCCTAAATGCTGTTAGTGGAGCACAAGATATCCTCTTAAATACCACAAATCACAATCTTTTCCATCATAGTCTCTTTGAACATATGTATATTTTCAGCTTAGCATTTTAGGGTTTTTTTTATTTGAAAGAATGGTTTATGATTCTGTCAGTACTTTAAAAGTGAGATCAGACTTTCATCTTCTGCAGTTAGTGCTACCAGTGCCTCCTTCTCAGACTGTGATTATGAACATCAATAAAATAAATCCTTGACCCTTTAAGCGGAAATAAAAATACGCTTTTCATAGAATAATCATAGAATTGTCAAGGTTAGAAGAAACCTTTAAGATCATCCAGTCCCATCATCCAGCACTACCACCTTAACCCCTAAATCACTAAACCACATCACCTAGCGACAGCTCCAGACTCCTCTTGAACACCTCCAGGGATAGTGACTCCACCAGCTCCCTGGGAAACCTATTCCAATGCCTGACCACCCTATCAGTAAAAAATATTTCCTAATATCTAATCTGAATCTCTCCTGTCTCATCTTAAGGCCATTTCCTCTGGTCCTCTCACTGCAGGCACAGTAGAGGAGACCGGCCCCCAGCTCACTGCACCCTCCTTTTAGGGAGCTGTAGAGAGCAATGAGATCCCCCCTGAGCCTCCTCTTCTCCAGACTAAACAAACCCAGATCCCTCAGCCATTCCTCATAAGACACATTTTCTAGTCCTTCCATGAGCTTTTCTGCCCTTCTTCGGACACTCTCCGGCACCCCAAAATCCTTTTTAAAATGAGGGGCCAGAACTGAACACAGGATTGGAGGTGTGGCCTCACCAGTGCTGAGTACAGGGGGACAATCCCTGCCCTGGTCCTGCTGGCCACAGTATTCTTGATACAGGCCAGTATGCCATTGGCCTTCTTGGCCACCTGGGCACACTGTTGGCTTACACTGAACCAGCTTCAACCAGCACCCCCAAACCCCTTTCTGCCAAACAGCTCTCCAGCGACTCCTCCAGCCTATAGCACTGTGTGGGGTGGCTGTGACCTGAGTGCAGGACACAGCACTTCGCCTTATTGAGCCTCATGCAGCTGTCCTTAGCCCATTGAGTCTCTCCAGGTCTCTCTCTAGAGCTTTTTTTGTCCCCCCTATAGCAAAGATTATTCTCATCCTAGAAGAAACTTCAAACCTACCAAGTATGCAAACAAAAAGTTGTTTAACATGTCATGGTGGTCTATACCAGCTAAATTAACTGTATGGGGTATCTCTGAAGTTTATACAAGGAATTAAGCTAAAAAAACTAAGTCAGTGTGCAGGGAGATGCTCATTTAGCTACTGAGAAGCATTAAGTACAGAATGCCTCCAAGCTCCAATCTCCACTTACCAATGAAAGTTATATGCTCTCTCTTGGTCAGTTGGATTGGAATTCCTACTGCTTTTTGAATAGCCACAGAATTTAGGCATATTTTCTTTGCCACAATGACTCTCTGAGAGCTCCCCTGGTAAATAGGAAAACACCCTTATCCTGAAAGGCCTCTAATCTGTAACTCCTTCTGTGAATATCTCTCTCAGTTCACCCAACTCAGCTCACCTCTCTGGTTTATGTATTACCAATTGAGATGGTATTTGTAAAGCCTGCATTTTGCCCTTTTTTATATTAACAGAACTTTGCTGAAATCAATGTTAGTTTTGTCCATGAAAACAATGTAAAAGATGTTTTGGTATTCACTTGCCACAAAGCAGTAAGTTATATATTACCATGGCTTTTTAAATAACATCATCTAGTCAAACATGCTCTTCCACCATCTGCACTCCCACTACAGCAAAACTATTTTAAAGCCAGCATTAACTGTGATTTGTATTACAGTATGAAACCTGTGATACAGCCTAAATAACTTACAGCTCACACAGGCAACACATATACCCAAAGAAGCAGGTGATTTGTGAGTAGATGACAAGAAGAGCTCCCATTTTCCCAAGCCTACTAACAATAAGTAGAAAGATAGTGCAGTCTACTGCAAGTAATGGGACAGGGAATGCAGTGATGTTGACCAGATGATTGTATGTTGAGGGCTCAGTGACCCACATCACGGCCAACCTGAGCAGGTGCAGGTCTGTGCTGTGCACAGCCAGGGTGGCTTCAGGTTGTGCTGGGCTGTGCAAATCTCTTGGTGATGGGACAAGTTCGGGCAGCACACAGTGTTGGAGGAGCCAGCAGGCAGCTGCCAGTTGTACCAGAGCTTATGCTACCTGCATGGCCGTGCCTTTATCTGAAGGTGTTAGCTCTAATAACTAGTGTTTTAAATTGTATTTTAGAGTCAGAGCGTCTCTTTTACTGAGCTTGTATGTACCAGCACCTCCTTGTAGCAACAGACTACTTTACCCTGCAGACTCATACAACTCCCCATGGTACCAGATAGGGTGCTGGTCCCCACAAGGCCACTCCCAATGACACTGAAAAGATTGCAGTGATACCTGATGAGCGGTAAAAGGCAAGTGCCACACCCATGGTCAAGGAGGAGGATCCAGGGAATTACCAACTTGACAGTCTGACCTCAGTCCCAGCAATTAGAGCAAATCCTCTCTGAATCCATACCTAGGCACATGAAGGTGATGGTAGTTTGAAACAGTCAGCACAGGCCTACAGTGTGAAGTCATGTCTGTCCAACCTTATTCTCTCTAGGAAGTGGTTTCTTACTGTGTAGATACGGGGCAAGTGGTAGAGAAGCTTCCACACATGGCAGGGAAGGGCAAGAAAAGAAGAAAAAGCAATTAGTGATAGAGAACCAGTACTGCATGGGTTGGACACGTGCACTTGTAGAAACTTCCTAAATTTCTACAAAGACAAATGCAAATTCCTTCATCCTAGCAGAAATAACTCCATGCAATAGTATGGGTTGGGAACCAACTGGTTAGGAAGCTTTAGAGTAAGAGCTGTGTGCACTTGCATGCAGCTCGAACAGAAGTCAGCAGTGTGACCTTGTGGTGGCAATGACCATCAGAGCCAGCAAGCAGGTCCCAGAGAGCAAGCTGCCTTCTGCTTTCAGCACTTGTGAGACTGCATGTGGAGTGTTCTGTCCTATTCAGCACAAGAAAGCCACTGACAGTGAAGCAGGTCACCAGCAGACACTGCCAAGGTGGTCAGTGAGATGGAACACATGCCATTTCCTGGAAAGGATGAGAGAACCAGGTTTGTTTAGCCTTAAGAAAAGAATCAGCTGGACAAATTCTAACAGCAACACACTGCAATTTCACCCTGTTAGAAAACTCAGTACAATTAGGAAAGAAATCTTTAAGGAAAAGAGTAAAATACTGATACAAAAGTCTGTCATACATATCCATTTAGATGAGCAGCTGATTTGCAAGAAACTTTTGCCTCTTCTGTTGAATTCAGAGTTGCAATGTCAGTTTACCTTTATCCTCTCATTTGCTGTCATTAGGATTCATATTCTGTTCCTTCTAGAACTATAACACCAGAGAATTGGATCTGAAATGGGAGGTGTTACTTACATTTTAAAGTCCTTTTTGCTTTTTCCTCTCAGACAAATACATTTAATTTTCCTTGCCACCAGATAGTTCAGAAACACTGCACTATAAATCATTCTTTCCTCCCTATAGCAAAAAGCTAAAAGTTATTACCTTTTTATTCAAATTATTACAGTGAGACATAGGTCTCTGTATTTAGAACCAAATATTATGTTTATTGTTCCATCCAATCATATTCCACTACAATGAAATTTCTGCTTTCGATATGACCTGAAATACATAATCCTCTACTGTGAAGTCACATTACTGAGAAGTTCAGAATACCTTTTAGGAAATCCCTTAACATCTTCACTCATGATTTGTAATTACATTATCGCAACTAGCTGTTGCTTCCTTAGAACACTGTCTGCATTCAATGAGAAGGAAGTTGCTGGCTTATAATGACATGCGTATTTGTGGCCAAACTAATATCCAGTAGGATTAGACTAGTCCTCAAACTGTTCTTGCCAGCCTAGTTTATTTGGAAACCTGCCATATTTCTTGGACTAGCCATGGCGTTGTTCTACTGTTTGAGAATGAATACCTTGAAAAGAACTAGGGCACAGCAAAGTTTCTGAGCGCCTTCTGTTTTCTACTAGCTTGCCTTAGTGACAGAGCTTTTAAAGGATATTCTGATGTAGGTACTTGGCACTGCCATAGCACATTCATTGGTTTCATTTTCTTTAATAACCTTAAGAAAGGCAAGAACAAACTTTCATTGTTAACAGAGTAACATCCATGTCCCTGTGTGAGAATATTGTAGGTTTCATATACTGAAACCAAATTAGTTGGAAGTTTTCACTGTGACCAGCAACAAAAAAAGCAGCTTATTTTTCCCATTAAAAGGAAAACATTTGTGAAGAACATGGATTCTGAAACTGCAGTCAGATACACTGCAAGTGCAGAAGTCTGCTTGGCACCTGAAAGACAATCACAAGAAGTAGTTAGTGATATAGTGTAGATAGACATAGACAAGAGATGACAGAAAGTGCAAAAGCTGCTCTCTACCAGAAGGCTACATGTAACTTGTGAGAGCAGCTGCCATGACAATTGCCTTCAGCAGCTGGCACCAGAGCTCTGCTGCACTCTCCAGAAATCTGGCCACACCTCTGATGGGGCTGCAGCCTGTGTTCTGAACTCAGCCTGCAAGAACAGTGGTTATCTGAAGGGCTCTGACACACACCACTGCCAGGTACAGTGAGGTGATATATGCACACGATGCATACACACTGCACCAAAACATCAAGACTGCTAAGCAAAAAGTTGATTCTGAGAGCAAATAAAACGAGTAAGGCAGGAATCAATGACTGGTACGCACAGCCACATAAACCATTTTCTGTTTGACATCAGCTCTTAACTAAGCATGTTTTCTCAATATCATTAATTTAATTTCTTTTTTTGTTGGAAAAACTATACAATGTTTCTCCTTAATTCTAAAAGCTTGAACACAGATCTGGAAACCTTTATACACCAGAAAATTGCACTGAAATATCTGCAGAGCAGTCATGCTGTAAACAGCTTTATTGAGATCTTCTTGCTTGCCCTGGACCACAGGCATGAGAGTGGCCTTCCAGAAAGCACATGTTGAAAATGAAGACAAGGACAATGCAGGGTGGGGGTGAGGAGAATGTCAGAAAAGTAACATTGCCTTTGAGGTGGGAAGGTGGGGGAGGGAGGAAGAGAATGGGAGACACATGCAATTATTGTAGCAGAGATAGCTAAACCTTAACGCAAATGCGAAAAAGGAGGGGCAGGTGTGACTTCATCATCTAAACCAAACAAAACACTTAATCTGATTTTGCAGTTTGAATAACATGACTCTTGCTTTGCACAAGCAGAATAAAATCTGCAGATTATTCGTGCTGTTTGAAGTTTAAAGACTCCTATCCTCTTACATGCTAAGGCAAAAACTTCAAAGGAAGTTTCCTAACTCAATATAGGAGAAATATTTCCATAAAACAGTACTAAAGGTTTACAGTCAGCTCTGCTAACTTCTACAAGGATTACATGAAATGAAGCTTGGTCAGTTTCCTACTAACAAGCAATTTTTTTTGAAACTGTAACTCAAGATCCAGCAAGGTAGGATCCAGACAGGCAAAAGCTTTTGCTGTTATGGTTCTAAACAATGTACAGTTCCCAAAAGCCTCAGAAAATAAACTCAGAGGTGGCTCACAGGGTTATCATTTGCTCAGATTCTCTTCACAGTGGGAAAGGCAAGGAAAGAAAGGGACACAGGGATGTTTGTATTTCTAAAATGTACAAAATAAAGCCTAAAACCCCTCATGCCTCAAGCATGAAAACCCTCAAGATGTCCCATGCTCCATCTCCCTCCATTTTTGCCTTACTTAGCAAATTACCTCTAATTTCCCTTGGAGTCTTGAAGCATGCTTCTCAAATTGGGATTGAACAGTAAGGCTATACTGACAATCTGTCACAGCAAATCTCAGTAGCCTAACAGACATTGTTTGAAGAAAGAAAAGGCTTTGAAAAAAAGATACTGACAGGTCAATTAAAAAAAATCCCTCTCCTAGCCACCAATTTTACATGCTTTGCAAACACTACCAACAGTGGGCAGACAGCTCCTGTCATTGGTTCCCCTACTCCTGCCAGAATATTAATTCTTCTGAATTCACAGGGAAACCACCCAACTCAAACCAATCAACCAAAGGGAAAAAACAAACAAAAAAACTCCAAAAAAAATAAGAGAAGGGGAAAGGACGGGAAGAAGAAAAAAGAAGAACAAAAAACTTAATCAAATAATTTCTCATACTCTATACACCCACCAAAATACATATTTTTATTTCAAAGTGACTAAGCAGCATCCACCAAAATTTAAATGAAAACGTTAACATATTATTTTAGTAGAAGAAATTTTAAAAAATCAATCAAAATTAAGACGAACATTAAACATATACTATACAACATATGTGCAGCACAAGTATTTGACTACTGTGTAAAAAGGTTAGTCAAGTAACCGTAGGAGTTAATGAATGAGTTTGTCTCTAGTTTCAAAACTATTAGCAATGATTAGCATTTACATGACAATAAAAAAATAGAATCCCCATATAATAATTTTCTGCTAATAAAGATTTTTAAACACTTGGCCTTCTTTTTAATTATTTCTAAAAATATAAGGTTTTTTTTCATCTCCTTTTTGTATAGGATTAGATTTTTTTTCCTCACACCTGAACCTTTAGAAGACAATCTTTCATTTCTCTATACTTTATGTTCTTGCACAGTGAATATAGATTTGAGTCTTCAGATTGGCATAGTCAGAAGGGACTGTATTTAAACTGTAATTTGTTATTTAAGTTTATTCAACTGATTTTCTCCAAGAAAAAACTGAGTCTCCTGTACCTTTCTTTTAAAAATCAGGTAAGTACTTGAAAAAGTAAAATAACAAGATGGTTTGTTCATTGTTATACATTTCCTGACAAATTCCGCCACTCAGCATTACCAGTCTAGAACACACAGGATTTTGCAGACTGAAAAACTAAAGACAGAAATATTTGAAATCTTATTCCAATACTGTCACCATAAAAAACAAACTGCCCAGTTTTGCTCCAACAAGTAATCTCCTTGTCTCACTTTTACATTATAACTCCTGATAAAAGACACAACACTTAACTTTAAAATTTAACTTTCTAGAGTCCTTCAAGGGAAATCTGACTTAAACATTTCCTAATTTATAGTCTGCAAGTTTGCACACGTTATTTATTCAAACGTTTCTTCAATTGTTCTAGATGTGAAGCATCAGTATCCTGGAGAATTAATACAGTAGCTTTAGACTGAAATGGATTAAACTCAATAGTCATCAAACAACAGAGATCTATCAGCTGTTTTTGACATTTTTCTAAACCATCCTTAAGTTTTAGACGTAAAGCTGGATCCTTTTTCAGCCTATTCATTTCGGGCACTGAAAAGCCAATCAAACTTGTTAGAATATCATCAGCAAAATCTACTTCAAGATAAGCAGAGCCATCAGAAATTTTTGCCTTTATACCCCAGGACCCGTTGCTTTTTGTGAGGTTTCCGGTGAGAGTGACAATAAAACATTTAACTTTCAGAATTGTAACAGTTTCTGGTTTTTTTGCAAGGAGAAGGGAAATATATGTGAAAGGTGGAGAATTTAAATCTAAATGTGCCTCTACTGTCTTGCAAGGAAAGATCTGTGAATCACGTTTCTGCTGATCTCCTTCCGGATCCATTTTTAAGGAACATACAGGATTATCATTTAATACCCTGCTGTCAGAAGTGAGCTGCTGTTTACATCTGCTCTCATCTAGGTCTGTATAATTCTGCCCTTCCTCAGGAGGATTTTCCAAAGAAAAATCTGATGAACTGCAGGTCTGACGTAAGCCCTTGTGCTGCAAAAACTTACTCATGCTATTTCCATCTTCATCAAATATCATTCTTCTCACGTTCTTTTCCTTGCTGATAGCTTCCCTGGGCTTATCTCTTTCATTCACATTGTCTTCTTCACCAGTGCGATTTAAAGATGAATTGCAGGAGCTTCCAGATGTATGTGGAAGTCTGCCAGTAATTAAACCTATGTTTCTGTTCATGACCACTGGTGGCACTTCTTCTGTTTCTCTTTGCATCTCTTCTTCCAGAAGAAAGTCATCTTCTAAAGGAAAGTCATTTAAAAAGTCATCAGCATATTCTATGGGAGGTGAAACTTGTTCAGCTGAGTGAGACAAAAGATTTCCAGATTTTTGTAGCAAAACATTTCCAGTGTGTGCAGTCAGTGAACCTGAGGCTGTATTAATATTGTTGGTTCTACTATAGTATCCACTTTCTAAAGATGTTTGGTTGTTTAAAGTAAATTCATTCTTTTCATCAAGGCTGGCCAAAAGCTCTTCATCTGAAAGTCCAAGAGTTTGTTCTAATTCATCCACAGGCCTTGAAAAAATCTGTTCATGTCCAGCTTGTCCAACAGCATTAGGGTTCTCAGTTTCTCCAATTAATCTAGCAAGGACTCTTTCCTGACAATAATCCTCAAAAAGAGCATCAACTTCACCCCCCAACAGTTTCACATTTTCTGGTTTAAGCAGAAGAACTCCAAGACGATATGAAATATTGCCGTGTACAGTGATTTTTGTTCCAGGAGGAAGGTTACTGCAGAGAACAGGCACCGGTTGATACTCCATGCCCTGAATTTGATGTATGCCATCAGTTAGCTGTAGCATCAGCATCCGAGTAGGCTTTGCTTCCCAGGGCTTCTGAAATGCCTGAGTACTGGCTGTTACTTCTTCATTTACAGTGCTTTTCCCTCTTAGCTTCTGCAACTGAGAATATGCTGGCTGGCTAACATCAACCAGTGAATCAATCTGTATGGAGTAGAAGCCTGATAGCTCTCCTTTGGGAGTATCTAAGATACAGTTAGGCAAAATGGGATATTCCAAGTCTCTCAGATCAGTGAGAAGCCATTGCTCAAATACTTGCTTGTTAATCTGAGCTTGACTTAAATTACTACCACTACTTTCTTCCTGGATCCAATTAATACATGCTTCCAGCCATGTCAAGGGAACTCTAACGTGCCATGTGGATGAAAGCCAGGTTTCCACTCTTGCTGCAATGCTAGATGTAGACATTTTCTTTTATGGCAAGAGACTGAATGCCCTATAATGGAATTCAAAAATCCATATTTAATCTTCTGACAAAAACTGAATTAGAACAAGTTTCATGCTCATATTATATAAAAAAATTTAAATTAAAAACACTTCCACAGACAATAAAATTCACAGGGATTTCCAACATTTAACGTTTCAATCAGCATAAAAGGTATGTGCAATTATCAGCATAAAAAAGTATGTGAAAAATATAAGAAAAGTATGGAGACTTACACAAGAAATCAAGCTTATTTTCTGTTGATTTAATTAGAAAAACGTAACTGAAATCCTTTTCTTATGGATGGAAAGTGAATGGGCAAAAAAACCCAAACCAAAAGAGCAGTAGGTTTTTAAATATATTTCCTCTTTGTTTTTATGGTTTTCTTTCTGTGTGTGCTGCTGTAAACACCCAGTTTACTTTAGAAACTGACTTAAGATGTTATTCTCCCACTTCACCAGCACTGCTATGAACAGAAGTAAGAGGATCTATAGAACCAAGCTGTGGTCTATCAACACTTAGTATCAGAAGGGTGACTCTCAGTCTGTGACTGAAAGCTTTGTACTGGACAAGAGAAAGCTGGTTTGAAACACTGTTATCTAGAAACCCAGTGCAGGACTTGGCTGCAATAGCACCAAGTCTTGGCAGCTATCATCTCAGGGACATCAGTGGCTAATAAACTCTAACCTCTTGTTAGTTTAGGAAGTAGCTGTGCACAAACAGAGTAGAACAGACATATTTCAGTTGGAAGGGACTTTGAATGATCATTTAGTCCAACCACCTGACCACTTCAGGGCTGACCAGAGGTAAAAGCACATTACTAAGGATGTAGTCCAGATGCATCTTAAACACTAACAGGTTTGGGGCATCAGCCACCCCTACAGGACGCCTGTTCCAGTGTTCGATCATGATCTTAGAATAGAATCATTCAGGTTGGAAAAGGCTTCCAAGATCATTGAGTCCAACCTTTGACTGAACACCACCATGTACACTAGATTATGGCACCAAGGGCCATGTGCAGTCACTTCTTGAACAGTTCCAGGGGTGGTACTCCATTATCTCGCTGGGCAGTCTTTCAAGGCTTAAACACCCTTTCTGTGAAAAATTCCTGGTGTCCAACCTGACCCTCCCTTGTTACACCTTGAGGTCAGTCTCAGAGACTGAACCCCACCTTGCAACAATTTCCTTTCAAGTAGTTGTGGAGGGTGATAAGGTCTCCCCTGAGTCTCCGCTTCTCCAGCCCTGCTCACTCAGCCACTCCTAATACCACTTACTCTCTAGGCCTTTCACCAGCCTTGTTGTCCTTGGTAAAGAAATTATTCCTATTGTCAAGTCTGAACCTCCCCTAATACAGCTTTGAGCCATTCCCACATCTCCTGTCGCTAAATCCCAGGGAGAACAGATCAGTACATCCCCCTCCACATCCCCCCTAAGGAAGCTGTACAGAGCAATGAGTTCACCATTTCAGCTCAGCCTCCTTCTCTCCAAACTAGACAAACCCAGAGCCCTCAGCTGCTCCTCACAAGATGTGCCTTCCAGCCCTTCCACCAGCTCTGCCGTCCTTCTCTGGACCATTCAAGAACCTTCCCGTCCTTCTCAAACTCTGGGGCCCTGCACAGCACACAGGACTCAGGGTGAGGCCGCACCACGGCTGCATCCAGCAGGATGATCCCGATCCCAGCTGGTGCTGCCGTGTCTGATGCAGCCGGGATGGGGTTTGCCCTCCTGGCTGCCCGGGCACACACTGCTGACTCACACTGAGCTGCTGCCCACCAGCACCCCCAGATCCCTTGCTGCAGGGCTACTCTCCACACACTCCTCTCCCAGCTTGTCCTTGTGCCCAGCTTTCCTGCGTCCCAGGGGCAGAATCTGTAATTGTTCTTGTTAACCTTCATGCCACTGATAACTACCCAGTGCTCCAATCTATATCCAGATCCCTCGGTACGGCTCTTGTCCGTCAAGAGTCAGCAGCACCTCGCAGTCTGGTACCGCCCGCGCACTTGGTAATAGTGCATTCAACTCCTGCACCCATAATATTGATAAAAATATTGGAAAGATATTAGGTTGCCTAACTGTGCATGGATCATACTCAATCCCCTAGAAAGGGCGTCCGAGGATCACAATCTCTCTACAGAACACAACGAAAACAAAACCTACCGTAAGAATATTTAAGAAACACCAGGTGTGGGTTTTGTTGGGTTTTTGTCTGGTTTTCCCTTAAAGCCTGCCTCCGAGCTCTCCCCAAAAGATCCATCGCTCGGAAGATACTAAACCAAGTAAAGCGACACCTTTCAGCAAGGGAGGCGAAGGGGATGAGGGAGGGAGGGAAGCAGAGGCGGGAGGAGGAGGAAGATGAGGACAGGCCGCACCTCGCAGCCCCCTCAGAGGGGCCGAAAGCTCCAACTCACCGAGGCGAGCGAGCGGCCCTGGCAAGGCGGCCCCGGCTCCCGCCGGCCTGAGGGACGGAGCAGCGCCCGAGCCCGCGCCCCCCAAAAGCGCGCGCACACCCACCAGCCAATGGGAGGCGCGCGTCGAATCATCGCGAGAGTTTCTCCATAGCCGGCGCCGGGCTGCGCGCACAAGGCGGGGTTTTAGCGGCCGCCATTTTCTCGCCTCCCGGCCGCAGCCGCTCCCGCTTTCCTGGGGCGCCTCTCCGCTGCCCGCGCCGCTCGCAGCGCGGCTCTCGCCGCCCAGGTAGGAAAGGCCGGCCGGCCGCGGCGCGGGTCTTACGACGCCACCCTTTCTGCGGGCCCATCTCGTCCCTTCCCTCACGGAGGGCGGTGCGGACTGTGGCGCCGCCCCCTGTGCTGACGGGCAGCGGCCTCACCCAACGAAGCGGCGGCGGCGCCGGGCGGGGGGCGGTGGTGGGACCAATCGCGGGTGGCGCTGGTGGATGTGCGCGGCGGAGGCCGGGGCTGCTCCCCTTTCTCTCCCGTGCGCGGCGGGCCCGGCGGCGGGCTCAGGTACGCGCAGCCCGCGGCGCCGCGAGGCCGGGGTCGGCGGGGCGGGGATGGGGGCGGGAGAAGGGCACAGGACGGTCCAGGCCTCGCCTGGGCCGGCAGAGCCGCCGCCGTACCCCGCTCGGCGACGCTGAGTGACACAGCGGTGCGAAAGGGCCTGTGTCTCCTGTCGTGGGGCCTTAACCGCCAAGGGCTGCCGTGGCCCCAAGGCTTCCGTGGGGTCCCAAGGCGTTGGCGGTGGAACGGGGAGAGCGTTGTGTGGAGGACACCGATGTGTCGCCGCCTCGGCTGTTGAGGGCCTTCACACGGCCACTGTCCCCGTTGTCCCGCAGGAACAGCGCGGGTTCCGCAGCGCCAGCGGGTGCGCTCCAAGGGCGGGGACGCGGCGGCCGCCGCCGCCTTCCCGCGCCCGCCCGTGGTAACTGTGCCCGGGGCGAGCTGCTCTTGAGGATTATGGCGGGCGCAGGGAGGACGCTCCGGGCCGC
This sequence comes from Corvus kubaryi, assembly GCF_017639235.1. Classification (NCBI taxonomy): domain Eukaryota; kingdom Metazoa; phylum Chordata; class Aves; order Passeriformes; family Corvidae; genus Corvus; species Corvus kubaryi. The sequence goes on from NW_024581117.1 coordinate 4,850,253, forward strand.
GGCCTGCGCGGAAGCAGCTGCAGAGCCCGATGGGGGGGCGGACGCTCCGCATCCCGGCCGCGCCGCTTTCGGGGTCGGGCGGAGTGCCCGTGGTGCTGGGGCTGCCCTGCTCCGCCCGCTGCGACGGGCTTCGAGCCGCCGGGCACCTCCTTTTGTCCGCCCGGGCAGAGCCGGGTAACACTCCCTGCGGCCGCGTGGTGGTGGCGGCGGCCCTTCCGCTCCCGGCTCCGCCTCGCAGCGGGCGGGCGGGCGCCATTTCGGAGGGCGCCATTTCTGTCGCTGCGTGGGGTTTCCGCTGCGCCGCCGCTCTCGCCCCTGTCCCCGCCGCGCTGGGCGGGCGGCTGGAGACGCGGGGAGGGAGGGGGAGGGAGAGGCAGGCGACAAGTGTCGCTGCGCCCTGGAGGCGCTCCGGCGTTCCTCAGCTCTTAGGTCTGGTCGGCGGTCCCGCGTCTCGCGTCCCGTTTAGCCCTTCGGTGTTCATAAGAAACCTGACTTTATTAGCGAGAGGAAAGCTAATGTATTTACAAACAATTTGATGGGTGAAGGTATGGGTGTTAACGTCTTTGAAATGGGCCTTAATGTCTCTAGTGACTTTGGGTAGTAGGTTTATGGCAGAGCCAACACAGCTTGGCTCCTGAAACAGACAAGGGTCTGCAGAAGACAGAACTTTGGGGTAGAATAGGAGGTTCAAGGGGAGAATATGTGGAAGGCGTTTCGGGAAGGCTGTACCTCAGTCAGTGGGGAAAGGAAAAGAGCAACATGCGGCCGGGAGTTTAGGATAGAAAGAGGCTGCGCCCTCCGAAACCGAGAGAGAGCGAACCCCTTTGGCGTGTGCCCCAGTGGACTCTCCCTTTATTCGAATAAAGTTGAAGGACTCTTCTGTCTCCTTTTTGGACATAAACCCCTGGCATTTGTGGATTTTCCTGACATTAGTAATGTGAATGTCCTCGATTTACCTAGCTGACCGAGGTTACTGAGAGCACATGACGTATGGGGAGGTTTGACTAGGGGAGACTAAGCCGTGAATTGTAACTGGTAAGAGTTCGCTCCCCGCTGCCCTAAAGTTCTTGGGATAGTTGGAAATAGATTACCCGGGGTCTGAAAAGGCTATTACAGTGTGTCTGGTTTTTCCTTACTGACCATCCGCATTATATTGCAATTTTGGCAATGTCTGCCTGAGATCCCGCTGTTACTGAACTTGTGCATGCCTGCTAGCCCACTTCAAGTGCCTGGAAATACCAGCCTGTGCTTGGAAGGCAGTGCCTGCTCTTAGCCGGTACAAACAGGACAACAATTACATAGCTGAGAGTGCGTTTAATAAGTTGGAATCCCCTTCTGCCCCATCCCCCTCCCCCGGTTGTGGATACCCATGAGTGCCTTCTATTCGTTGAGGCAATGGAAATTAATGCAGTGCAAGGGGAAATACGTGATTGTATGGCCGTGTTTGTAAATCACATTTTTAATGATAGTAAGTTGTAAAATTGTTTCTTTTGTCAGCACTTCCCGCTAATGTGACTTAGTAGCTAAAAGCAGGTTGCAATCTGTTTCAGAAAATGGTACTGAAGTTCAGCTGCTTTTGGAGGTATTGGGTGTGTGTGCATGCAGTGGATTATATGTAACCACAGAGGGTGGTATTTTTAAGAAGAGGTTATTTTAGAGTAGCTGGAAGTTGTAATTTTTATTTTATTCATCAATTGTAGTTGGGAGGAAGGCATGCTCAGATGCCTGCTAGTACCTTGATAGAGAATTTATAGAACAAATGCTGACAAGTACCGTAACAGGACTTTTTATTAAGTTTGTGTTGACCTAGACAGCAGGACTAGATTCTGGTGTAGTGTCCTTTAAAAAGTGAAACCAAGGCACATACCATATAATGTTGAGATTATGTAGTTACTTAAAACTAATGTGTCCCCAAAAACTGTAACTCAGACATTAAGAGTGTTATGTAAGTGAACAGATTTGACCTTTATCTTCTCTTGGCTTGGCTATGCTTTTTCCTTTTATAAAGAAAAAATTCACAGCAGTAGGTTAGGTCAAACCTTTGGTTTCTGGCTGTAGTGAGAATCAGAACTGTTATCTGGGGAGACTCACATCTGATATATGCTGTTTTTATAGGCTCTTGGAGCAATAGGCTGTTGGATTTTGATCCCGCCCAGAATACTTGAGTTTTTGTCTCAAGGATATATAATAGTGGTAAGTTCTAGCAGCAGGCATTTATTTTTGTTATTTTTTTCACTTTAGCATGATTTACAGTTTGTCTTTTGACAGAAAAATGTACTGTCTTTATTTTTCAACAGGTTTTGCTTGTCCACATAAGAAAAAAAGGCAATGGAGACTGAACAACAGGAGGAGACCTTTACCAACACAGAGACAAATGGTAAATTTTTTAAAGGACTATTCTTTTTTCAGAAAGAGCCTCTTAAAAATTTCAGTATTTCAAAGAATTTTGTGATTATTTAACTTTACCATATGTTTGCATCAGCAATAATTTTGTGTTCTGCATTAAATATCAGTTTTAATTAGTGTGTCATTACACATGCTTTTGATGTATAAACACATAATCTTTCTGTTAGCATCTTTTAGACATGAGAACTGAAAGTTGTGACTAAATACTGAAAAATATTTCATAACTGTATGGAGAATGTGAATGTGTATGAATGTTGTAGGGCATATATGTTAATTTCATTTTGTTCATTGCAGCTGTTACATGCAGGAGTACGACTATGTGAAATATTGCTAAAGAGCTTCATGCAAAATTTCTTGGGAATAATTACCAGGGAAGTTAGGGCATTACTGTTGTTGATTTGTGCCAATTTTTCCTAAACAGCATCTGAAGTGCAACTTTACTATTATTCCACCAATATTTCAGTGTTGGACAAACTGCATTTGAGCTTTATGCTTGAAAGGTTTTCCCCAATTGTAAATTATAAATAAATACTAAGTGGGTGATGCTGCACTCCTTTAGACAGTGTCATGAATTTCTTACTGTCTGGGTGCAACATTCTCATTTAAGCCACAGTTCATAGATTTTTAAATGCATTTTCAGTTGTTAGTCTGTAAGAAAGCTGTTGAAGTGAAGACTTGTTTCTGTGCAGTAGGTGCTCAGAAATGACTTCTGTAATTAGTTTTGTGCTAATAGGAAAGAATGTATTAATAGTACAGAGCATAAATTTGGCACATGTTCCATTTTATTTTGACTTAGAAAGTTAAATAAATGTTTATGTTTCCCCCCTATGGACCTTTCTACAGGCAAACGTCCTGCAGAAGATATGGAGGAAGAGCAGGCCTTCAAAAGATCTCGGAATACTGATGAGATGGTTGAATTGCGCATCTTGCTTCAGAGCAAAGTACGCTTTTTCGTTTTTACTGGGTTTGTGTGTAGCATTGTTCAAGATGGTGGTGACAAAGTGTATGTTGGGATATAAGTGTGGAGAGATTGTACTTTTTTTTAAATGAGATAACTTACTAGAATAATTTTCAGTATGTAAGAATGGTAGTTGCAGGTATATTGGAATGGAATTGTCCCAGGGGTTCTCTTAAAAGGGTAAAACCCTATGGATCAATACAGGGTTTTTTTAGAAGATATACTTGCTGAGAAGTAGAGCAATAAAGATTCTAAGATATTTTTACATCTGAGTGGAAGGTAGCTATTTTGAGGGGAATGGCTGTATATGAGTCTTTGGAAAAGAATTAGTTTATAGAGGGTTATAAAGTAGTGATCTTAAATATGTGAGAGGAGAACTTAGGATTTTAGTAACTCTCCCAAATAGATCTACTAAACTTGTTCAACTGTATTAACAGGGGGAAGTGTGGGAGTAATGCTTCAGGGATTGCAGTGATTTTGTTGACAAGTGTAAATAGTTAAAGTTGCTATATATGAATTTCCTCTGGTGTTTCCAGTTGCTACAGATTATTTATACTTTCTGAAGTATCTGTCTTTTGTGTTGGTGTGAAAGAATGTTGCCTTAACTCTGTGTGGTATTTCTGACCAATCGTCAAGTTACATGGAGTACCATGAAATGTTTTGCATGCTGCTAGCATAATGTATGATGTGTGTTATAAAAGCAATACTTTCCATGCAATCCTTGAAAGAACCTGGTAAAAATGTAGTTTTGCAATTACTGTTTTTTACTATTTGTCAGTTTATTCCTGTTGATGTGGGTGGCTTGAAGTAAGTTGGTGGCTGTTAACATTCATTTCAACCTTTATCAGTTTATATTGCTCTGCAAAATTAGTTACTTTACAGAGGTGCAAAACAATATTAGCACTTGAAATTATCAAATGTTTGGAGTACAAAAGTGGAATCTGTAAACATACTCCATAAGGGGGAAAAAAAGCTGATCTGAGAAATTGAGGAAATAATCGACCTACATTATATTAATTTAGTGTGGGGTTTTTTTAATAGATCTAGTCTATGAGGAGTTCAATATGGGCAGAATTGCCTAGAAACTTCTGTTTGGAATTGAAATATTAGTGGCAATGCTGAGTTACCTTTCTCCTGTGTTCAGTGGTAGTAAGAGCTTTTAGTAATTTTTTTTTAATGTGGACAAACTTTTAGTTGGTTTCAATTTGATTTGAACCTTTCCAAAGAAGTGCCTGCCCCCACCTCTTGGGCCAGCAAAAATAGATCTACTGCTGTTAGTCTTGAGTTCAAAAACTTAGTCTGTGCGGTCTTGTCATAACATAACTTCTAAAACTATTTTCCAGAATGCTGGAGCAGTGATTGGAAAAGGTGGCAAAAACATTAAAGCACTTCGTACAGACGTGAGTATATATGAGTTTGAACTAATTTAACACCACTTCTTTCAGAGCACTACATCGAAAACTTGATTACGTGCATTTCTAGAAATGGGAGCGATTCAACTCTATAGACATCCAAGTTACAAGCCATTTGTATTGACTGTCAGAGTAGATAACTTAGTTCTTCAATTTCTATTTTAATTAAAACCCAGCTTGATGCATGGAGAGGAGAGGTTTATATTAAATCCCTTCACTTTTTGTAGGATTCTGCCAAATTACACACTTCAAGCGAGTTACCATGCTAATTAAAAATATTGACAAAGCTTAAACCCCTTAATAGTACCATTCCCCATAGGTGTGAATCAATTATAGTACTGCTGAAACCCTTGCAGGTGGCTGGCTTAACCCAGTAATTAGAGGAATTCTTTAACTTTCTTTAAAAAAGAAAAACTAAATCATCCATCTGTTCCCTAACAGCTTGCACATGAAGCACAGAAGCATTAATGTTAAGGTTTCTTGCTTTAAATGTAGGTATGAAACACTGAAAGAACATTCCATTCTGTTGGAAGCATTTTTAAGTGGTCATGACTTAATGCCCATTCACATTTTACAGGGGGTCAACTCTGGTGATTAGACACATGCTTAGCGTTAACATTGTGTATTTATAAAACCTGGCAACGCTTCTTAAATTCCATTTGTTTACACTCCTGTACTTAACATCAGCTACAATTTCAGCGTTTTTTCCGATCAAGACTCTGTTCAGCACAAGATTTGACAATATATCATTACAAATCAGTTCCAGCTAAATAAATAGTTCATAAACTACCGCAGCTATAGTTGAGATTTTAGTTGAAATGGTCAGGAACCATACATATGCTCACTAACTTTGGCAGCTAGTTGTTCCTTTTTTTTTTTTTAGGGTTTTTTTTACCAAGTTTTTTTTTGGTTGGTTTTCCTTTTCATTTGGTTTTTTGAGTAAATCGGTACGTCACCTAAATCCAGATAATTTAGATTGGTCTGGAACACGAACTTTCCCAATTTGCCCACGGTTCTAGTACTATCAGTCTCGACAGGTTTTGTGTCTACCCTCATGAGCCAGCCTGCTACTGAAGCATCATTTGTTAAAAGTAAAAAGTAGTCAGATCAAGTGACTCATTTTTAAAGTCCATACTGTTAGGCCACAGTCGGTGTAGCAATCCGTTATTGTGTTAGTCTTCAGAACAACTTAAGCTTGTTTCATTAATTGAGAGTAATGAGTATAGTTTGTATTAAATTAAAATTTATTGCTTTTCCCCCTTTTCCCTCTCCTTGTTTTTTTGGCCATATATCTCCGTTGCCCATGTACTGGATCGACTTGCCCCTGCGTTGCCCACCATGACGTTGGCCCATCCGCCCCTGAACGCCCATGTGAAAACCCTGGTTGGCTATGCCCAAAAATGTGCTCGTTGCCAAACGGGTACCATACTTGACAACTTCCGATTGAATACCCATGCCCAATGCCAACATCCACGAACGCCAATGACCAATGCAGTACAATGCCAGTGTTTCAGTCCCAGACAGCAGTGGCCCCGAGCGGTATGTCCCAACAGTTTATGCCTCACTGCCTGAATAGAAAGAGAGAAATGTATTTTATTACCTGCCTTTGATATAATTAAATAGTATCCCCTTATAGACGGTGTATTGTTTTTTTTCAAGTTTTCTGTCTTATTTTCCCCATTAAGTCCTTTTGTCACTGAACTTTTACGTGAGTTGCCCACCCAAACAATCCACTAATTTTATTTCAATGGAAGGAGCACAGCTTCAAGTGTTGCATATTTGCTGCATTGTAAATCAAATTGGTTCAAAATAGTCTCTCGCTCTGTCTTTGTGGCCCACCTTGCTCCCCTCAACATTGCCTGTTCATAATTATTTCTGATGAAATGCTAATTCCGGTTCGCTTTCCTTCACTTCTCATTTGTTTCGTCTTTTTTTGTCTTGCATTTGTATTTGTTTTATTGGAGAGCCCATTAGTAATCTGAGTTCATAACCTTATTCCAGATACAATGTTCACCACTTGCATATCCTCACTTTTAATATGAGAAGGTGTGCCAGTTCTACGAATGTAATAGCGAGGGTATCCTAATTAGTGGTGGCGGGGAACATGAATATTCACTTCTACTTTTCAGTTCTGCGTCAGTTTCTTGCCCACTTAATCTGAGCCCTTCCAAAAGCCCATTCTGTCTTTCTCTCTCTGCAAGACCTACCTAATCTTAAATTTCTCATGCATATATACTGGGCATAAACAAAGATGCATGTGTTGTAAATTGAGCAAACAGGTTTACTTTAAGTGGGGAATATTAAGTGTAAACTCTTCTTCATAGTAAATCTTGTTAACATTTTGTGTGTGATGATAGAAAAAATTTACTTCCGCTTTTTCTTTTCTACCTTCTCCATATTGTCTGGCATCGTGGCTTCCAACAGCATCTTGAGTATAAGTGCAGATATAGAGACAATTGGAGAAATCTTGAAGAAGATTATCCCTACTTTAGAAGAGGTATTTATCTTTAAAGTTTTTTCTGCTTAGAATGAAAATACTAGCTTTTGAATGAGGTGGTTCTAGAATATTTACTACTTTTTAAATACAGGAAATTGGAAAAGTAAAAATGCCAAAAACCTTTCAAAGAAGGGTTATGGCTGTCACACTACATGTTAGCATTTTTTGGGTAGAGGGAAGAGTCTTGTCATTGTTTATTAAATTAACATTTTGAACAGCATTCCTCCTTTCCAGATAGTAAGTGTTGCACTGTTTGATACCTTCTTAAATCTTTGTAGCAAATGGTGCAGTGTAATTTAATAAAGTAATATGAAAAATAGGGAAAACTGATACTTCACCTTGAGGTGAGGTGTTTAAATTGTTGTGATTGTATCAGAAGAAATACAGGATTACAATTCAGCAATAAATTAAATCATACCATTGTGTTTGAAGAAAAATCTTAGAACTGCAAATATTTTGAATTTTTGTGATTAATCTTTATTTTTTTCCCCTATATGCATCTTATTTGCAGTATCAACACTACAAAGGCAGTGACTTCGACTGCGAACTTCGGCTTCTTATTCACCAGAGTTTGGCAGGAGGAATTATTGGTGTCAAGGGTGCCAAAATTAAAGAACTCAGAGAGGTACTTGCTTTCTGTTATTCTGAGATTTGATTTTGTTCAGTAGACAATGTTTTCTGTTCACAAGGGGCATATATAAGAATCTCCTGTGCAGTAATTCCTTCTGAACATTCTGCATACATGCTTTTGAAGTTCTGAGATTGCACTGGGAGTTGCAACTTTCTTGCAGACCCTCACAAGTAATATTGGTGGCAGAGCCAGGACTTGGTTAAACATTTTTTGTGGTAGAGTTTTTAATAAACTGCTGCGTAGTATAGAATTATTTGTGTAGTTGGACATGCAGAACAGTCTCGAATGAAAGCATCTCCACAGGAGATGTACTGTAAAAGGACTTGATGTTTAGTTTTGTATTTTTTAATTCTAACTCCTGGAAGACCATTGGTTTTTTTAAGTGAAAGATTAAGATTTTAAAAACTTAATGGTCCCTATGAGCTGAGAACACGTGGGTGAGTTTCTTGGTGTTGTGTTGAAGGCAATTTCAGGTCGGTTCAGGTATAAGACAATACCTGTTTGCATGGATTAAGAAAGGCAAGATAACTAGACATAATCCTAGCAACATTGGTCTCTTACCATCCAGAGCTATTAATATGAAAGGCTAATACAGCCTGTAAGCTCACAATGGTTACGTGGTCCTTTTTCTATTACTTAATTAAGTGATGTGTTGTGGATGAGTCATAATTGAAATAGGAGAAAATTGAACTTCTTTTCATCTTCATGCAAAACTTATGTCAACAAGATATTTAAAAAATGTCATCTTCAAATTTCATGTGATAACTCAGGAGCAAGCATGCAGGTTTAAGTGGGTGGGAACTTAATTGTCTTTTGAATTTTTTTAAAATGCTTTAATGGTTTTATAAAGTTGTTTAAAATATATTTGATAATCTTGAACTTTTTTTTTTCTTTTGCAGAACACTCAGACCACCATTAAGCTCTTTCAAGAGTGTTGTCCTCATTCAACTGATAGAGTGGTGCTTATTGGTGGAAAACCTGATAGGGTTGTTGAGTGCATCAAGATTATCTTGGATCTTATCTCTGAGGTAATGTTTATTAAATTTATTTTATTCATTCATTGGCATTCATGAATGTTTTAGACATTAGTTGGATGAAAAATGATGTCTTACAGTTTCTAGTTTAAATCAGTGCCTCCTACTTTCCTGACAGTAAAGTGATGGACAGTTAAAAACCTTGGGAACTATTTCTGTTGTTAGAATTGGGGTACACCTTATGAGGGAGGAAGGCAATTTCTGGTACTAGTGGGCCATTATTTATGCTTTGTGTGTCATCAGAATGGAAAAATTCTGATTTTTGCAGAATTCTCTAAGTAAGGAAAGCAAAATTTATCTGCCACATATAAGTAGTTTTGCTGTCGTAGTTAAGTTCACAGGAAACACATCAACATCTCCTTTCTTGGCAGCATTGTGAAATCAAGAACATGTTCCAAATACATAAATGTGTTAGTTTATTTAAGTATACCAGTTGTAATAGAACTAATTGACTTGGGGAATTGTTTTGTTTGTTTGTATTAGTCTCCAATTAAAGGACGGGCCCAGCCTTACGATCCCAATTTCTATGATGAAACATACGACTATGGTGGCTTCACAATGATGTTTGATGATAGAAGGGGACGGCCAGTGGGCTTTCCGATGCGTGGAAGAGGGGGTTTTGATCGAATGCCTCCTGGTCGTGGTGGACGACCTATGCCTCCTTCAAGAAGAGATTATGATGATATGAGCCCTCGCAGAGGACCTCCACCACCTCCACCAGGTCGTGGTGGTAGGGGTGGCAGCAGAGCTCGTAATCTTCCTCTTCCTCCTCCACCACCTCCTCGTGGCGGGTGAGTTGTTGCATAAATGCATTATACAAAAATTCATGTATATCTGAGTCATATTCATACTTTCAATGATTTTTCCACGTTTCCTTGTTGGTAGTGATTATGCAGCATTGAGCCTGTATTGGACAAGGGTAGTTTTGAAATTAACTGAAATTTAATTACCTGCTGTGCTGTAGTAAGTTGCCAGGACTATAGTAGTTCTGGAACTTCTGATATTGAGCACTGGGGTTGAGTAGTTTGATATTATGTTACATGTGAATCATGAATGTGAAAATTTAGAATAAACAAGCTAGCACATCACACAGTTAACATGCTGCTGCATTTTTTGTTTCAGAGATCTGATGTCCTATGACCGAAGGGGCAGACCAGGAGACCGTTACGATGGCATGGTATGAGTTTAAAATTTGCCCTGTTGTGTTCCCTAAGTGCAGTTAGCATGCTGACCCTCCTGCTGCTGAACACATGCACATTCATGTGGGACATACATGGTTCTGATAGTAAAACCAAAATATTTTGTCCATACAAGTGGTCCTCCTGTGGATGAATATTTGAGGTGTAAATGGTACTCTGTTTTCTTTCTTTCCTCCCTGTGATCAAAAACAATTGAGAGAATTTGACTGTGCTTAGCCCTGTAGGTTTTCTTGCACTGGCAATCTTCCAGATTTTTTAAATTGGGATGACAGAAATAGCAATTGGTAGATTTTTCAGATAGAGAAAGCATGTCAGAACAAAATTCTCTGATGAGTTACACAAGCATTCTTAACACTAAACTTTGGAAAACATGAGCATAGATACAGTAATACAGATTATGGGACAGTATCTGAGAAGAGCTCTAGTTGATGGAAGGTGATGGCTCTTCTCAATCAATTCTTGTATATTTTCTGGTTTCTCTGAAGAAAATCGACTATAATTCTGAATGTTTTGGAAGTAGAACCACTGCTAAGTTGGATCCTAAATCACTTCTTTCTGGGAGGGAGATAGAAATCCCATAGTGTGTGTAAGCTTAAAACAAAGGATACGGATAGCCTTTTATGTTGCTTTCTAAGCTGTTGTGCCCCAGCAGCCATCTGTTGTTCTGAGAAAAGATTCCTCTTTCCTCAGAATAAAATCCAGGAGGTTGTCCTGGTTTCAGCTGAGATAGTTACTTTATTCTCAGTAGCTGGTCCAGTGCTGTGTTTTGAATTCAGTATGACAGTAACATTGATAACATGCTGATGTTTTTGTTCCTATGTAGTATTTATCCTTAGTCAAGGACTTAGTGTCTCATGCTCTGACAGTGAGTAGGTACACAAAAGAAGCTGGGAGGGATCATACTGAGTACAGGTGACCTGAAGTGGCCAAAGAGATACTCCACACCATAGAACATCATACCCAGTATATAAACTAGGGCAGTTACCCAGAAGGATGGTCCATAGGGGTTTGAGGATGGGGTCTGGCAGTGGTGAGCAGTTGTATCATGTACCTTGGTTTGTTTTTTTTTTTTTTTTTTTCTTGTTTCGGGGAGTGGTGGTGGTGGTGGTTTCATTTTTTGTTGGGTTGGTTTGTTTCATTTTTTAACTTTTTCTCAGTTATTAAACTGTTCTTATTTCAAGCTATAAGTTTTACTTTTGATTGTTGTCCCAGTTCCACTGGGATTTGGGTGGGGGGGGTGTAAGCAAGCAGCTGTGTAGTGCTTAGGTGCCAGCTGGTCTTAAACCACAACAGAGGTGGATCTCGATAGTAGCAATCTTCTTGTCTCCTCTGGCTTTGTTTGGCACCTTCTGTAAGATGGCAGGTGACACTTTGTCTTCTAAATGAATGTAAAAAAGAGAAATGAAAAAGAGCAATTAAATGGGCTATGTAAATGGGCTTCACGTGTCCTCCTTGGAAGTAAGAGTTACTGGAACTGCAAACTGCAAGAATGTCATGTGCTTATTAGAAATAATAAAAGGAAAGATTTGCAGTTACAAGTATTTACAGTTACAAAAAAAGTGTTTCCCATGCTACTCTACATGCTAAGAAACTGGAAGAATGGAGAAGTACACCTCCAAAATTCCTTATCTATTTACATGTTTTCAGAGCTTAGGTTTTGTGTTTTTCTCTTTGTGGCTAATAAAGCCTGTGCTGGAGTACATAAACTGAGCACCCTGCCCTTCTTTGGGTATTTGGTTGAGTACAGTCTTACTTATCGTGACTCTTGGGCAGTAGTGTGTTCTGGTTTTGTTCTATTTTTACTCCGCTCCAGCTAGAATAGAAAATCCATTTTGACTTAGGTTAAGCCTGTCAGGTTGACCTTCACTTTGTTGACATGAGTTTCTACAAGCAAGTGGAGTAATTTCTGCTAGTTTGGTTTCTTTTATGGAAAAAAAAGCCGTTTTATTTCCTTTTCATAGTGAAGCTACTCATTACTTTGGTTCCTTTGTGACCAAGTATTATAGCCTGGTTAGAGTGAGGACTACTTCCCAGCAAAGTATTTAATGTCTAGTTTTAGTTCATCATGATCCTAGTATCCTAAATTGTGTAAGCAGAATGGAAGTCTTCACAATGAGTGTGATATCACAGCTTCCTGATCATACCCAAAGGTAAAGTCTTCCTGTGCTACCCTTTGTTTCAAATAGAAACTGTTCTGTAGCTAAAAATTTAAACTAAAGTAAACCAATATTATTGTGGCTTATGAACTAATGATGGGAAAAGCTGCTCTTAAGAGAGCAGAAGTGCTCTTTCGTATGGATTCTGTTGTACACAGATGTAGTAAAAGGCAACAACAGATGAACATCTGGAAAAATACTGGAAAAATTGAAAGTACAGAAACAATTTTTTTGCCAGTTCTTTCTCGCTAAAGGCAGAAAGATTGAACACTTGAAGATTAGATGCTGAACTGTGTTTTTTCCTGAATTCCAGAGATATGACAATTTTGACAGCCTTATAAATGCTGATATGAGAAAAACCCATTTTGATTTTGAAAGATAGTTAAATTCCTCTTGGCCATACAGAGTAAATCACTTAAGATGATACTTCTCTGTTAGCCTGGCTTCAAGTTCTAGTATAAATATGTACTGCTGTTAAAATGCTCATTTGACTTATAATCTGTTCTGAAGCTTTTTCTCCAAAGTACAGACTTGTTTATCTGTAAATAGAAGTACATATTTTAGTGTGTAACTACTTTGGATCAAATCCTGTGGACCATAAGGGCTATTGTGATCTGAAAAATCCTGAGATTTCTGTATTTTTTAGCACCCTCATTCTCAGGGGCATGTAAAAAATAGTAAAGAAAGAATGTATGACAACTGTGCTATGTATTCATGCATATACTGGAAGGAAGTAACAAAATTTCACTTTCCTAGGTCACTTTTAAAAACCAGAAAAAACTTACAATAAAAGAATTTGACAACAGTTAGGACTGCATACAGATTTTTTTATTAGATGTAAAAGTTAAGTTCTTTGCCTTATCCAGCCCATCTGTCATCTGGTGTCTGGTCTAGTACGGGGTAGTCACTACCACAAATTAGTCTGCAGCATAAAATAATATGTGTGTTAAGACACCCTGTTTCAGATACTCATTTTGCACAAATAAACATCAATTGCTGAAATTGTAAAATTCTGAATTAAAGAAATGCCATATATCATATGTTTTAAAAACATAATTAAGTTTCTGATATAGTTAGGCAGCAGTAGATTGTTAAGTCTACTTACTGGCTAGATGAGGTATATGGATAGTGGAACATGAAAAGCAGCGTCCTTCCTGCTTAACCTGCTGTTGTCATAATCACTTGCAGTTACTTCTTTCAATCTTACTAAACCTTTTTTTTTAACAGATGGCAGAAATAAAAGATTGATAAAGTATTTTTACATGTAAAAATGTAAAAAGGTTTTCTAAAAGGAAAAAAAAAAAGCTTGTTTAAGTTTTGCCTTGCCATTAGTTTTCTGAGCTTCTTGGAGGAAAAATCTGCTAATACCACAAAAAGAAGAGGAAAACACGAGTTGCCCATTTAGAGTTGCCCCGAAGTAAAATTAAAAGGCAGTGAGTCTTTAAAGTGGTCTAAATCACATAATTAAGATTTTGTTCCTAGTATAAAGGTTTCTTTGTACCACTGTGTATTGTATTTGGTTGCCAAGTTCCCTACAAGTCTGTATAACATGGACTTCCTTTCTTCCTCTTACGTTGCATCTGGAAGATGATGCAGTGTCATGTGGATGCCTGTGATGACATGCAGCCACCAGAGCTGGTGAGTGTTTTCAGCCTGTTTTTTGAAAACTGCTTTATTGAATGAGTTAAGTGATAAAGTGAACTTTTTAAGAGATCTCGAGTGTAGTCCATGGTAACTTGCACCTCTGAAGCCATCCTTCTGACTCCGAATTTAGTGGCAGACTTAGTAGTGTGTCCTTGGAAGGCAGGTAATGTTAATAGAGATGTGGAATTATGCAGCATCATGGTAAAAATAGAGGAGTTTTTCTGTACCTCTTTTTGCCTCTTTTATACACTATTTTCATTTTGATAAATGGTAGCTTTCACCATAACTGATGCACTGTAGATGCATGCATTTACAATTTATGTTTTGTGTTACTTTCATAATGTCATGGGATTTTATTTCAAACAGCAAATATTTAAAGTAGCTTCTCACTTTTATTTGTGAATAAACTATATTTACCTATCAATCTGTTTGAAAATGTATCATTTGATCAGATAGGTTTTGGGAAGTTATCACAGAATCATAGAGTTGTTTTGGTTGGAAGTAACCTTAAAGATCATCTAGCTCCAGCCTGCCATAGGTAGAGAACCTTGAACTAGACCAGGATGCTCAGGGTTCCATTGAACCTGACTTTGAACACTTAACGTAATTGGCCACCTACAGCTTTTCTGGGCAACCTGTGCTAGTGTCTCACCACCCTCACAAGTAAAGAATTTCTTTCGAATACATAAACTAAACTAACCCTCTTTCAATTTAAAGCCATTGTCCCTTATCCTTACTCTACATGCCTGTGTGAAAACTCCTTTCCAGCCTTCCTGTATGCTGCCTTCTGGTGCTGGAAGGTCACAATAAGGTCACTCTGAAGCCTTCTCTTCTCCAGGCTGAGCAATCCCAGCTCTCAGCCTTTCTTACAAGAGAGGTGCTACATCCCTCTAATAATCTTTGTGGTCCTCCCCTGGACTTGATCCAGTAGGTCCATGCCCTTAATGTTGGGGGCCCCAGGGCTGGATGCAGTAGTCAACGTTGGGGTCTCAAAGGAGTAGACCAGTGGGGCAGAATCACCCTCTGTGACCTTTTGATGCAGCACAGGACATGATGGCGACGCTGGGCTGCAAGTGCACATTGCTGAGTCGTGTCCAGCCTCTCATCCACCAGCCCCCCCAAGTCCTTCTTGGCAGAGCTGCTCTCCATATGTCCATCCCGCAGCCTCTGCTGATACTGGGGGTTGCATCAGCTCAGGTGCAGCACCTTGGTCTTGTTAAACTGAATGAGATTCCCATGGGGTCACTTCTTGAGCTTGTCCACGTTCCTCTGAATGGGATCCAGTCCTTCAGGTCTGCCAACAGTATGACTTCAGCTTGCAAACTTGCTGCAGGTGCACTTAATCTGTTTGTGTAATTGATGAAGAGGTTGAATAGCATTGATCCCAGTGAAGGCCCACCCCTGAAGACACCACTTAATGTCCATTGAAACTCTGAGCCGTTGACACTGCCCTCTGGATGCACTACCCCTGTTCAATAAACAGTCTACCCAAGGAAACTATCCCTCTCCAATTTGGAGGGAAGGATGTGGGGACTGTGTCAAAGCCTTTACAGAAGTCCAGGTACATGGTATCTGTAGCCCTTCTCTTGTTCACCAATGTAGTCACTCCATTGTAGAAATCATAGAGTACATCAGGTGTTGGCAATGTCTTCAAGATGGCAGAATGCTGCCAAATTAATACTTTTGATTAATTAAAGTGAAATGTCAGTTCTTAGCAACTGCAACCAAATTTTGTTGTTTTGTAGTCTGGGGAGGCAGATGTGATCAAGGAAAGGTTTTTTTCTTTAAAATAAATTAGTCCAAAAAGGAATCCTATGGCAAATACCAACAGTAACATGTCTGTGTATGCAGTAAACTATGTGATAAGCTTCTGAATTAAACCTTAAGCAGAGTCCTTCATTGTCTTGTATTTTGGACTCCACTGTGAGCTCTATTATGTTGTCTTACAATATGTATTGCTTAGTAACATGGTTAGACTGTATGGGTTGCTTAGAGACAGAGGATAAGCTCAACACTTTGATCTGAATAGCTCCCATTTTGATGTAAAAGGAAAGATGGTAAGGAATATCTTTGGGAAAGTTGTTACATTGTAACTTCCGTGGGCAGGTAATTGTGAGTGGTTGAAGTTGACTGGCTGCTACGGGCTCACCCAGCTGCTCTCACACCCCTTTCTTAGTAGGTTGAGGGGAGAAAGTAACAAAAGTCCGTGGCTCATGATAAAGACAGGCAGATCACTTATTAATTACCATCATAGGCAAAACAGAGTTGGCTTGGGGTAGGTTTACTGCCACTTTGAGTAGCGTGGTAAGAAACATAAAAGCACCTTTACCCCACCTTTCACTTCTTCACAGACTCAACTTTCACTCCTTCATTCCCTACTTTTCTTCCTCTGCCATGAATGGTGCAGGGGTGATAGGGAATGGCAGGTTCCAAGTCAGTTCATCACACTTGTCACTGCTCCTTCCTGCCTGGACTGTTCCCCTGCTTGCTCCAGTGTAGGGTCCCTTCCATGGGATGATACAGCTGTTTGTAAACTGCTCAAATGATTTCTTTCCAGTGGACTGCAGTTCTTAAGACTGTTCCAGTGTGAGTCACCTTCATAGGGTGAAGTCCTTCAGAAACAGACTGATTTGGTGTTGGTCCCCTCAGAGGCTGCAGGTGTCTGCCATGCATCTGTGCCTGTTTGGAATCTCCACAAAAGTGCAGCTTCCTTCGGGGTGTATCTACATGCTCTCAGCATAGCATCCCTCAGTGGGTTAAGTGTAGTGATCTGCTCCAGTGTGGTTCTGTCGATGGGCTGCTGGGCTATCTCCATTCCAGTGCCTGGAGCCCTTTTTCCTCCTTTTACACTCTTGCCAGTCAGTACACATTGGTAATTTTTCACACTTTTCTGAAATATTATCACTGAGATGCCACCAGCTTTGCTGACAGTTTCAGCCTTAGGCAGCTTCCAGCCTCCTCTCACAGACCCCAGAAGTCTCTTCAGAAGTTCAATTTGAGAGAACCATGTAATTTATTCTCTGCTTCTGAAGGAAAGGATAAATATGGGGTCTTGCACACTGCAAACACATTAGATGAAATGAGAACTTGATATCAAATGCAAGTTTACAAATCCTAAAAATAAAAGGGCCAGGAGTGCTCGTTGCAGTGATTTGCATTTGGTATATGGTGGTTTAAATATAACAGAAGTAACTCATGTCATGTTTGTTTATTCAAAAATGTAAAGGTTGTAGCATAGTCTGAATCAAGACACAAGTTGTAGAGCTTTGTTGGGTTTTTTTTCCAAAGGTGTAGATGAAGTAGGGTGATTGACTGGGCATTCTTTTTGTCCCGGAACTGGAGACTCTCTTCAGCTGTATTGGTAATATGGCTCTGCTTTGATCTTGTAATTTTAGTGTTTGTTTAGTACAGAGGTCACAATTAGATCAGCATCAAGAGCTGTCTCTGGGAAGCTGAAATAGTGAGACTGCCTTGGTAAACTGGCATGGCTGAATCCTTTGTCATTTTAGGCATTTAGAGGTTTTGACAGGGCAGGATAAGAATCACAGAATATCTGGATGGGACCTACAAGATTCATCCCATCCAACTTGTGGTCCTGCACAAAATGGCCTCTGGTCCAAATGGACAGAGGTTAATGAGATCTCCTCCCACTCACCCCTTTTGTTTCTGGTCTTCTCTCTGCCTCAGGATGCTCTTGATGGCACAACACTGTTGTATTTATATCAGGTTGAAGTGTTTGATTAAACGGGCTCAAAGTTAACTGTATAATGCTTAAGACAAAAACGTGTTAATGAAGCATGGCTATTCACTTCAATTTTTTTTTCTCTTACAGTTTGAGGGTGGCTCTGGTTATGGTAAGTGTTCATATAGAAACTTTGCATGTAGTTCATTATGTAGTTACTAAAGGGCTTGATGCATACACTTAAATCAGATTATTCTTACGCAGGGGGGCGTGGTTCATACGGAGATCTTGGTGGACCCATCATCACAACACAAGTAACGATTCCCAAAGATGTAAGTAAAGTTGACTTGCTTTCAACTCATGCTTTCTCTTAAGAAGAAAGTCACAGCCATTTCTCAGACTGTTTAAGTAAATCAGAAGTACTTGGAGTGTTTGATAAGTACTTCTAATACAAAACAAGTGTTCCTAAGTCACCAACAGTGTATTGTTTGACTGTTTGGTTTCTGTCTTCAGAGACACATTAAACAATTTTATTTGTGGCTAATACTCAGTAATTAGAGATGGTCCTTGTAACTTGGCGTTTTGCACATGAGAGCTGGTTCTCCCAGTTTTATCTCTCCTGTGTTTATACAGTTAATATTGCAGGGGATATTTTTAGGCTATAAAGAAATAAGCTCCCATTGCAACACTTAAAACTGAATTTGTGGAAACTACTCAAATGCTGCTGTAATTGTCTAACTTTTTAGAAAGACAGGTGTATCAGGAAATGAATGTTTTTGTTTTCTTCCCTAGTTGGCAGGATCTATTATTGGAAAGGGAGGCCAGAGAATCAAACAAATACGTCATGAATCAGGAGCTTCGATCAAAATTGATGAACCACTAGAAGGCTCAGAAGATCGGATAATAACTATTACAGGAACACAGGACCAGATACAAAATGCACAGTATTTGCTGCAGAACAGGCAAGTTAAAGTTCAATATTATCCCTACTGTCAATTTTAAATTAACATGTATATTATAAAACTGCTCTCCTCTGTGAATCAGTTTTTTAAGAAGGCAGGTTTTAAGTAACTATTTGAATCTAACTTCTCCAGTGGTAGTTCTGCCTTGATTCTCTTCTGTTCTCCATTCTAATTAAAATGAAGACAGCCTCAAAACTAATCTTGCTGGAAGACATCTTAACCAAGCAGTCCTCTCCTTTGTCTGGTGAAAACTGCTGCAAAAAAACGACTTGTAATAAATTACATAGAGCCTGTAGAAAATATAGAAGATTTCAGTGGATGTTGGCCTAGTTCTGTGTGGAAGACTAGTGATTTTGTTGTTTTTAGATAACTAAATTGACAACAAATCACAGTCTGCCATATGGCACAGACCATGCCTCTACAGGACAAGTTGAAATCGATTTGGGGCTGTTACGCAGCATTTCACACCTTGCTGACAGTACTTTGCCTTTTCTGCCAAGTATTAACAGCTACAGATAGCATTTACTGTATTAACATTCTGGCTGCTAATAGCAGATTTTAATGTCTTAACTGGAATGTTTGGCTTTAGATTACTAATATTTAACTATGCCTGAAATATACTAATATAATTACTACCCATTGATAATTTAAAATTATTTACTTTTAAATGTGTTAGGAATTTGTAATTTTAATATGCTCTATGAATGTCATTATGAATGTTGATGCAAGATGTATGGTCCATCATTCTAATACATGCTTTTTTCTTTTTCTTTTATAGTGTGAAGCAGTATGCAGATGTTGAAGGATTCTAATGCAAGATTATTTTTTCTTTTTTATAGTGTGAAGCAGTATTCTGGAAAGTTTTTCTAAGACTAGTGAAGAACTGAAGGAGTCCTGCACCCCTTTTTTTTTTTATCTGCTTCTGTTTAAAAAGCCAACATTCCTCTGCTTCATAGGTGTTCTGCATTTGAGGTGTAGTGGAATCTTTGCTGTACACCAGATGTAATGTTTTAGTTCCTTACAAATACATGGGGGGGAAGGGCGCACGAGACTAACATTGAAATTTTGAAGCGGCAGAGAGAGTGAATTCTATTTTTGTTCATTGTTGGTGGTAAATTGTACTGTTTTTCTGTAATTGTTGTGAACACCCTGCTTTATGTACACTGTATCTTACTTTGAAAGGGGGAGAATATGGTAGGCCACATGTCCCTGACATTTGTTGAGAGCAGTGTGCAGAATGTAATGCTTTTTTGTAAGAAACATTTTAGGATTTTTAAATAAATTTAGTGAACCTATTCTTGGTGGTCATTTTTCTTCAGGTCTACATAAGATCGTAACTAAAATGTATGCACCTAGGTTTTGGTTTTTTTTCCCATATAAATTAAAGTTGCTGTTAAGCTTGCTCTTCAGTTTCCTTGATATATAGGTGGAGTTATGTGGGGGTTTTTGACAAATTAAAACAAATCGTGTGAAAAAAATGACTGCTTTGCTGTTTGGGGAGGAAAAAAAAGGTGAAAATATTCACTCAAATGTTGTGTAAAACTTGACATTTTTGCAAGTGTTTGGCCCTCTTTGCAATACATATATATATTGGTGACAGTATATAAATAAAATATTTTAAAACTTTGTGATGTCACTGAGTAAACAGTGGTAAAGTTCACCTGGTTTTAGACAGCTTGCTTAATGCAGATAACTGTTAGAAATGACAGTTGCTCTACCATTACTGAATAAATTATACCTGTTTCCTGAGCTTTTGTTTGTATGAGGTAGGAATTGCAAATTGGAAAATTGACGATACAACTATGTAACTTGTTTTTCATTGTATGCAACACTTCAACTTGTTTCCCAGATGTATGCTAAATTCCGTAAGAATTATTTGTGAAAAATTAAAAAAAAATATAAAGCCTCTGGATATCTCATGTAATACCTTGGCATTTGTATTTATAGTTAAAAGTTTTAATTTCACTTCCTGAATAAAAACAGATTAAAAAAGTGTAAAGGTGTGTGGCACATACAGATATGGGTTCAGATTTAAGTGAGGATTCTCTTATGTTGTTTTTTTTTTTTTGATTGGTTGGTTTGTTGTCTTCCCCCCAACCCCCCCATGATTTGTGGTGCATGAACCTGGCCTTTTTAATGCAGCTACTCTATAAAATGGAATGGTAAAGGCGAGGAGCCCGAGACATGATGCATAAGGCTGTGGCTCCCTTGGCAGAGAATAGCGAATTCTGTACACAGTCAGAAATGCCATCCCTCTTTTGTCAGTGGGAAGGCAGCTGGTTTGGTAGACAGGGTACCTAAATTAGAGAAGTCTGCAGTCGAGGCTAAGGTTTTGGGCAAGATGCGAGTGAACTAAAACAGGTGCTGAGTTTCTCTGTGTGCTTCCCACTTGAATATGTATACAAAAGGGCTTGGGGCCGGTCTTTCGTTTGGTTCTTTTCTGGTTTGATTGGGGAGAAAAGCTCAACAACTCAACGCGCACATTCTTGTTCGTCTTTTTTTTTTTTTTTTTTAATTCTTGTTTTCAATGATGGAAATCTTCTGGAAAACTTCGTTGCCAAGAAGCTGAGTCTGCCCAGTGCTCCAGCCTGGCAGGGTTTGAGGGGGCGATTCTCAGTTGGAATGCGCTGGCCCAGGCGCTCCCGCGGTCTCCGCTGGCCCTCGGGCGCCGCGCGGGCCACGCCTCCCCTCGCGCCTGCGCGCATCGGCGGCACCGCGGGGCAGGGCGGGGCGGGCGGCGGGGGTGCACCCCGCGGGAAGCGCGGCAGAGGGGCTGGCCTCGGCAGCAGGCGTGTTTCCTGCCGAGCATGGAGATGTTCCCGTCCCCGCTGGAGTCCGCCAAGTTCATAGCCGAACACAGCAAAGATGTCTCCGTGGACGAAGAGGGGGCGCGGCGGGTGGCGGAGAGCCTGTTCGACAAAGCCTCGGCGGCGGAGTTCGGGCTGGCGGGGTGGAAAAGCCTCCACGAGCTGAACCCCCGGGCCGCCGACAAGGAGGCTGTGGACTGGGTGTTCCTGGTAGACACCCTCAACTTCTCCTTCTGGTCCGAGCAGGAGGAGCGGAAGTATCTTGTGAAGTACAAGGATAAAACCTACAGCGGCTACTGGTCGCTCTGCGCGGCCGTCAACAGGGCCCTGGACGACGGTCAGTGAGCGTCGGGGAGCGGGGCCGGGCCGGGGCTGCGGGCGAGGGGCGTCGGAAGCCGAGCGTCGCGTATTAAATGAAGGCGGCGTCTCGGAAGCGGGACATGCTCTTGGGAGCTGCTGCTCGCTGTGCAGGCGTCCCGTAGAGCTTGAGAAACGGAACTGGTAGTACTGTAAAAATACCCTTGTACTGAAACTACCTCTTAACTGGGTTATCGCTTCCATTCGAAAGACTTTAAGAATTGCCAGTAGTCAGCTGTGCATGACTTGGGTTATTTCACATGTATTCTTAAGATAAATTGTGTATTTCCATGGCAAATGAAAAAATGAGGCATAAAGCGAGAATCCTCTGGTCTAATCTGATACCAGAGCGTCTAAAAACCCTGTCTGAAAACCCATATGCTCCTCAAACCAATATTTTAAACCAGTATTTTAAAGTTTTGTATTT
The DNA here is from genome assembly GCF_017639235.1 of Corvus kubaryi. Classification (NCBI taxonomy): domain Eukaryota; kingdom Metazoa; phylum Chordata; class Aves; order Passeriformes; family Corvidae; genus Corvus; species Corvus kubaryi. The sequence goes on from NW_024581117.1 coordinate 4,872,425, forward strand.
AAACCCAATACTTTAGCACTCACTCTTGCTGTTCTCAGGAAAAAAAAAAAAAAAAACAAAAAAAACCCCTGTTAGTAGTTATAGATGAAAGTTTAATTAATTTTCCGCATAGTTGTTTGTAAATTAAGGGGGCATTAGCATTAAGACACTTTTTTGTGAAAGCACAATTGCATGAATAGGATCCAAGCGAAACAGGCCTGTTCGGACTACACTAGTTATATACTGACTATCTACAGTGTGCTATGTAAGCATCACACTTAAAATATGAAGACAAAGTAGCTGGGAAAAATTACATACAAAAAGTAAGAACGGTTCCATGGTTGTCTGTTGGAAATTTGTTGTCTGTAGAAGCATTGTGGGCAGTCACAAATTTAGTTTGAGCAGCTCTGTGAGTGCTGTTATCGCTGAAAACAAAGGTAGGTTTAAGAGTTGATGGACTTTTTAGATCTTTCTATAGAGTGCTTTCCTTTAGCAGACGATTGCATTATGTCTATAGATGTTATATGATAGCCTAAATATCTTATTTTCACCTTCCTGAAGGAATACCTATCACCAGTGCATCCTATTTTGCCACCATGACGCTTGACCAAGTTAGGCATGTATTTCGCTCTGACACAGAAGTGCCTTTGTCTTTGATTGAAGAAAGACATCGGGTGCTGAATGAAAGTGGAATAGTTCTGTTAGAGAAGTTTGGAGGATCCTTCCTCACCTGTGTTAAAATGAGTGAGAAGAGTGCTCAGAAACTGCTACTTCTTGTACTGGAAAATTTTCCTTCTTACAGAGATGAAGCTGTATTTGAGGTAAGCTAGTTCTAAAGCTCTGAAAAGAAATCATACATTTAGTAACAGTAAAAGACTCTTGATAGTCCGCAACTAGCCAGGACAAGAGTCACTTTCTTTTTCCACCAGAGGAGTACCTTTTTTTTCATATGCTGTCTCTGTCTTCATCACTTTACTGTAATTCATTTCAATATACTCTGAATTCCAAATTGGATCACACCTCCTTTGTACTCCTTACAAATGCATAGTATTTGAGATAATTCCTGCCTGAAAAATGAGAGTCCTTTTTCCTTTGTTTTTTTTTCCCTTCCCTGGAATTGCTGACAACCCTCCTCCTCCCATGTTCTTTTTTCATTACCTTGAGGCTCTCCGCAGCTAGTGGAGGAAATGAAACTGGTAGAATTAAGGCACAGCTACTGGGACTCCCCCCTCTAACGGTTGTTGATTCAACAGGCATTACACAAATGACTACAGATTAGAAGTAACTCACACTTGTACAAATGTTGACAGTATACTGAAGCTTTTATTGGAAGAAACTTATGGGAATTAAACAGTGACCATCTGGTATTTTTTGTCTCCCAGTTTTCACCTATACAGGCATGATCTTCATTTAGCATCTGTGACTTACGTAGCAGCTCGTGATCTCAGTTGCATGTGCGGTAGTACTCAGCTGTTACATCATTAAATCCAAAAGACTTTGTGTGAGTGACAGTACAGCCTATACTACTAGTCTGTGCAGTCTTTTCAAGGTAACTTCTTGGAATACCAGTCACTGAAGCTTTGAACCTATTGCATTTATTGCCCTTCAGTAGGAGGCGTCATTTTATTTTCCTTTGTCTCCTGCTGTGAAGCAAGATATCTTTACGTGAAAAATCAGAGGTTCTTTTGAATTAATCGTTGAAGCTACTGGTTTCGTTTATTTGGTGTTTTTGTACATATAAAGTATGTTTTGACAATTTTTATGATCAAAAAGGAAATATTTTCTAAGTTAAGTGGTATTTTCTTATCTTTATAGTGACTGACTCATTGACGTTATGTCTTTCATGAGATGATGCTAAGTGCTTTATAAAGCAAGCCTCCCTAAAAGCAGCAGCAGACTACAGAATGAAAAGGTGTTCCAAAAATGATCCCAGACCGTAAGCACTGACTTAGTAATAAAGCCTGTTGCATGAATATGGAAGCTTTTTTTCTGCTTTTACTAAGCAAGATGTGTATTTTCAAAGTGGTGACATGGATCACATCATTTTTGTGGCAGGTTGAGCTTTCACAAGTAAGACTTTTAAAGGGTTAGGAGGGAACTGGAAGGATGGTGAAATATCCAACAGCAAACCAGTGCTTTTCAGTAACTCTCCAGAGGAGAAATATATATGATTGTAAGATAAGTCCTATATTAGAATCATACTATCACAGACTGCTACAGCTGACCTTCTAGGGGAACTTCTAAAATTAGCACAATTGTTTGACCGTATGTTTTTCTGAATACATCTACAAAATACTTTTAGTAATTACACATGTAATCACGGAAATTGCCAGTGTTCATTTTCTGAAAAAGAAAATGCAAACCAAAACCAAAATCTCCAAAACATCCTTGGTGGATAATTCATATTTAGATGTTGTGCTGCATTTGATGTTTTTTGTGTTCTGACAGAGACTCAGTGCAGTCCTTTTTGATCTTAAAGTCACTGACATTGCATGTATTTATCTTTTATTTACCATCCATCACCTGGGACTGAGGTTGTAAAATTCTCATGATCCTCCTACTCTTTGGTTGTTGGTTTGGTTTTATTTATGGCTGTGCTATCACATTTTACTCCTTGCCAACACAATCCTCCTCCTTTCTTTTAATGTCAGTAGGTCATAATTAGATATATCCCTTAATATTAGCACATTGCGATGCCTTAGGTTTTAACTTTCATATCTTTCAAATCCTGTACTGCCTAGTGTGTAACTCTGAAGTTTCTTGTGGCCTGTTAGCTGCTGTTCTCTCATGCCAGGTAGACATAACAAAGCCTCTCCAGGCCTGCTCTCCAAGGACACTCAGACTGGCCTGAAATAAGTAAACCAAAAGCCTCTAAAGGGGGGGCAAGCTGAGGGGAAATTACATCATTAAACTGAAGCTTTAATTGGAGAATTAACCCTGATATGCAAATGAACCAAACCTATAAAAGTGTGAAGAACTCGTGACCTGTCGTCCACACTGGGGTCCATTTTGGCAGTAGCCTCTGGCTCCCCAGGGGGTACCTTTGAAGGCCCTTCAAATAAATACCTACCTTTATTCCCTTATTCTTGTCTAGTCTCTGTTTTTAGGTGGCCTCTTCAGGCATCATTATACTGCAGAGAAGATGCAAATGTCCCTCTATATGGTACTGTTTCCTGGAAAGGCAGGGTGTTGCAGAAAAAAAAGATAAAAGAAATATAGTTGTATTGCCATCTTGAAAAAAGTTCAATTTTTTGATAAATTGTACTATCTTTACTGTCTTTCACAGACAGAATCACAGACTGGGTAAGGGTTTAAAGGACCACAGTGGGTCTAACCTCCCTGCTCAAGCAGGGTCATCCTAGAGCACATGGCACAGGATTGTGTCCAGACAGTTCTTCAGTATATTTCATAAGGGAGACTCCACAACCTCTCTGGACAATCTGTGCCAGTGCAGTCACTTGCACAGTAAGGAAGTTCTTAAGTTCTTTCTCTTTGAGATGTAGTATCATCCACCTAGTGCTTTCCTTGCTTTCTGGTAAATCGTGGGGAAATTTACTAAAAATTCTTCATAGTCTTTTTCATATTGAGATTTTTGTATAAACTTAATAACCTCTGTGCAACATAAAAGTTAACAATTGAAGCAATGAAACTATAAATTCTTCTGCTCAGTGATGAGTCCCAGAAAATATTTTTCTTCCAGATTAAACTGTAGCATGAAATGCAAAGTTCCATTCTAATTCTGCCTTCCTCTGCTCTTGTGAAATTGTGTGATGCTAGAGACAATCAGTTCTGTACTGCTGGAAAAATCTTAATGCTATGAAAGATCAACATCCTTGCTTGGGGCAGTAGGAGCTCTGATAAAATTTGGTCTGTTCATTACTTGTTACCACTTCGTGTGTGATGTTTCACATGGTGTTTTGTTATTTAACATACAAAATCATGTATGTTCTCTAGAAGTAAGTTTGTGCATGTATGTCAAGTATAGAATGAGGCACAGGGAAGGCAGGAGTTTTGAGGATGTTTGCAGAAGTTGTTCTTTGAAATGTAGTTGACCTTCTCAGTGTTTTTGGAGAATAGCATTTAAGGACAGAAAATGTAATTTTGTATCAGGAATAGTTACAGCATCTTGGCAGTAAACACGGAGGAGCATTCATTAAAGTTTTCATTAGAATTCTGTTTCTTTAACAGTACAGAAAAACTGATTAACAAAACGTTTTAATTGTCTAATACAATACATTCCTATTATGCTTCTCTTGTCAAATTAAAAGGTTGGATGTTCTGTAGAGTTTCTGAAAATGGATATTGCTGGACTTTCAACTCCAGTGTTTGCCAAGTGGCAGTAAACCACTATGAATGTGTTCTGAGATGCAAGCATATTCTAAACAATTTTTATTCACTGCAGTAACTTTTATTATGTTATTCTTTTATTTCAGTTTATTTATGAGCATTCCACATAATCCTTGTTTGTGTTTGATACTGTTTAGATTTTAAGATGTTTAAGAGTGTTGCAGTTTCATTCTGTTCTAGTTAACTAATGCTTGCTTAACAATATGATATACTTAACGTGTTATTTGCTATATTTATTGATCAGGCACTTAAATAATCCATAAACTTCTTTCTTCAGAAAAAAAAGGTGTCTTTCTACAAACGGGCACAAATACTTGTGGCTGACACATGGAGTGTATTAGAAGGCAAAGGAGATGGCTCTTTTGATGATATTTCTAGTCTGACAATATTTGCTGACTACAGAATTCCTCAAGTTCTTGTTCACTTAAAAGCAATGAAGTATTCTGAAGAATTAATGAAGAAACTACGTGAAGGTTGGTTCTGTCCTTGCTAATATCGAGTAATCTTACCGCCTGACGTTGTAGACTAAGGCTAGTTCTAAAATATAATGTGTTGTCCATGTAAGGGTTATGTGCCCATATTTTTCCTCCATGGAACAAGGATTTCTTACATAGTGATGACGTAACAGGAAGGAACTTTTTCTCTAACCATGATCTTGGGTGAGGTCTTAAGGTTACTTTTTTATGAAGACCTAACTGTTTTGTGGATTAAACATTGATAAGGGAGGAATTAAAGAGACTCAAATTGAAAATAATTGATTTCTGAGTTTCTGAAAAGCTGCTCTTGCAAAACCACTTTTCAGCATGAGAACAGTTATGATTTTTGAGGTTTACATAAAAGAAACAATGATTTTGTCATTAATTCAAATATGATGTAAAAACATGTAAATGCCTCTTTATTTGTACTGAACTGCTAGTTAATAAGCAAAGCAATATTATAAGCATCCATTTAAAAAAATATTGCTTTAAATGAAGTTAATTGCGTATGACTAGAATCTCATTTTTAAGCATGGTTTCATCTTCCCAGTACTTACTAACCATGAATTTTAGTGACTAAAAATCAGCTAATCTCTTTTGCACTGTAAAATTACTGTATTTAGATGTAGAACTGCTATTATGCAACTTCAGAAATACCCAGGAAGATAAACAGATGATTGCAGTTATCCATGAATCTTAATAGAATGACCATATATATTTATGTTTTTATGCATATCTCTATATTAAATAGACCACGTAGACATTTTATCCTTCCATGAATCCTAATGAGAACATTCCCATTTAAATAATTCCACTGGTTCTCTTTACATTTAGTTCTTTTGGGGGGTTGTTTGTTTTTAATTTTAAAATCTTAGACTTCAGTTATACTGGCAGAAAATATACTATGAAGTATAATAATTATATACTAAAAAGTATACTATAATAAAAGACTATCTTTTTTGTCTCCACAAGCAAAGAAATGGTCATATGATGTGCAGTACACCCTATTCCTAAAGCAGTTCCTTAGAATACAGGATGTTGTTTGAATTGAATGGGAGGGAGGCTTCTAAGTGTGTATGGTAAAATTAAAGTAACCATTAGAAAATATATAGCAACATTGTTAACAGTTGTAGCACAAATCATGAGAACTGGAATCCTAAAACAGAATAAACGTGAAGGAGGAAAAATGAGCAAGTTTAGGCAGTCCTTGGCCGTTCTGTCTGTTGCATGTAAATGGATTGCTGTCTCTTGTGCCTGCAGGAACACTTTTCCAGTCTGGAGACAAAGAAGAGGTAGAGATCCGTGGCTGTTCTATTTGGTGTTGTGCACTGATTTGTAAGCACCTTCAGGAGCTTTATCAGAAGAAGGGTCAGGACATGCATGAAAGGATCAATGCGGTTTTACTCGATTATTATCTTTGGGACTATGCCCGGGATCACAGGGAAGAGATGAAAGATATCCCGTTCCACCGAGTACGGTGTATATATTACTAAGTCCAGTCTGATAGCTGTTGTATTGTTGCCTTATCTTTTGAAATGCAGTTTTGCTTTTCATATGGTGGTTTGTCACGCACCAATTTGGAACTGTTAAATCAAATGTTTGTTTTCTGGTGATGTATTAACAATGCGCCTTTTTTTTTCCCCATTGTTTTGTTACCTTTTCTTTTAATCTTTTGCTTGCCCTGACTGGAATTAACAGTGCAAACTTTGTGGGCAGGTTTTGTTGCTCCTGCTTCAAGCTTTGTGTTGGTGTACATGGCTGCCTGTGCGCAGCAAGGTGTGTGTGCAGACCCTGTGGTGTACCTTGCTCCCCAGCCCCTCCCTGTGTCTGCCCATCCCCTCTCACACCTGCACGGAGGTGGCAGGTGCTTGGCACATGCTTTACTGCTCAGAGATGAAAGTGGAACCCGTCCATTTGTCCAATAAACAGTGCGGTGACAGATGTGCCATGGGGTGTATCTGTGTCATTACTGCTAGGGGTGAGATGGGGGGGCTCAGTCCACTCGGGGAGGGAGGCAGGAAGCAAGGGGAGGAATCACAGAATGATGTAGGTTGGAAAAGATTTCTGAGATCAAGTCCAATCTGAACACCACTTTGTGCACTAGACCGTGGCACTGAGGGAGTGCCACATCTTTCCTTAAGTCTTTCCTTAAACACCTCCAGGGACTGTGACTCTACTACCTTCCTAGGCAGCCTGTTCCAATATTTAATCACCCTTTCTGTGAAGAAATTTTTCCTGATGTCTAACCTGAACCTTCCCTATCACAGCTTGAGGTTATTTCCATTTGTACTGGCACCTGCTGCCTCTGAGAAGAGGCCGAACGCCATCTTGCTGCACCCTCCTTTCAGGCAGTTGTAGAGAGCAGTAAGGTCCCCCTGAACCTCCTCCAGGCTAAACACCCCCAGCTCGCTCAGCTGCTGCTAACAGGACTTGTGCTCCAGATCCTTCCCCAGCTCCGTTGCGCTTCTCTGGACACGCTCCAGCTCCTTACTGGCCTTCCTGAGCGGAGGGGCCCAGGCCTGGGCACGGCGGGAAGCAGGGCCGGGGGCCCGCCAGTCGCGCCCCGCCCCGCGCGTCCCGCCGCTGGGGGCGCTGTGTGCGCGGGCCCGCGGCCGGGCATGGCGGCCGTTGCCTAGCGAGGGGCCGCGAGCAGCGAGCGGGGGCGGTCGGCGCTGCTCCGGCCACCGCTCCTCCGGCCCTCGCTGCTCCGGCCACCGCTCCTCCGGCCCTCGCTCCGGCCGCCTCTGCTCCGGCCGCCTCTGCTCCGGCCGCCTCTGCTCCGGCCCCCGCTCCGGCCACCGCTGCTCCGGCCCTCGCTCCGGCACGGGCCCCGCGGCGCGGCCCGCGGCACGCTGCGGCAGCAGGGCACGGCGGGCTCCCCGGCCCGAGCCGCTCCCGACACCCACGGGTGATACCGATCCCGCCTGCTCCTCAGGTTTGGAGACGTTGCAAACACGGAAAATGTGCTGGGCCGCCCTCACAATATCCGTGCAAGCGAAAAGGTTGCCAGCATGTTTGCCTCTGCCTTATGGCAGCCGCGGGTACTGACACCCAAGTATCTCTCTAGCTTTGGCATATTGGGAATATTTCATATTCCCACGTTCTTTTATAAAATAGATTCTTAGGAAACAGGGATTCCCTCCCACACCTGAGACGTGGTTTATTAATTAATTTGTTTGTTTGTTTGTTTTTGTTTATTTATATAACTTTAAAAAGAGAGTAGGAAATGTTGGCACTTAGGAGCAGCACTTACTAGGGGGTAAAAAAATAATGCACCCAGGTAACTAAACTCAGTTATCAGCCAAAATGTGTTTCTATTCTGTAGTTAGTATGTTTATGTATCTGATTGCCATGTCTCTTATGATACAAGTCTTGACTCATTCTCATGCTTTGCTTCCTTGTTCTTATGCTCAGTCAATAAAATGGGGCTTTTCTTTTTTCAAACTTCAGATGGTTTCTCACCTGTGGTCCTCAAACTAAAAGGAATAAAATGAAATGCATAAGCTCTTCTCTTCGCTGCAAGACAACGCTGTTAGTTTTCAACAAACTTGAATTTTGGGGATTTAGTTGATTTACTGCCAGTTCAGTAATACAGCTTTCTTGAAAGTAATGTGTTTGAGAGCAGGAAGTTCAGCAAACTTTACCTTGCATGACAAAGATTCTCAGAATTAGCAACAACAGAAAAGATGCATGTGGGATGCCATGCAGGTTTTTGAATTCTAGTGAAAAACAGCTATAAAGAAAGGCAATTCCTTAATATTTACAAGTGTGCTACTGTGCAATGCTTATGCTGTAAGAATGAATATGCACCAAGCAGTATAAGGAACCATGTATTCTAAAATTATAATTACTAAAAGATAGCTCATATGTGCTTAAAGTTTCAGATCAAAATCAGAGGAATGCTTTACATGTAGTAACTAAATACATTTAAAATCACACTTCTTTGTGCTTGTTGAGTTAGAAGTGTTTGGTGCTTCATAAGTGGAAGAGGGTATTGAAACATGTATGCACATACAGCTTTTGGAGAAAAAGGTTTTGTTTGACTGATTTGTGTTGCCTATGCGATATGAATGCAGGATCAGGAAAATGAGAGGATCCATTGTAAGCCTTTGCTTTATCAACAGTGTTTATTAACAAGCTCCTACGATATTGTTGCTTTGTATGACTGTGTTATATTCAAATAGGCAATCGGGCAACTTTCAGACTTAAGTCTGCTAGCTTGGAAATTAATAAATGCAAAATTAATTTATTAATTGATTAAGCAGTTATTAATAGAGCTGCATTTATATCAGGTACTTTTCAAGATTGTAATAGTGCTTATATGTTCCATAGGAAATCTCAACTTTCCGCTTCAGGAGATGCATTCTTTTATATTATATAACATGGAAAACTTCTTTTCTTAGTTGCAGACAACTGTGAATGAGGTGAACAGAGCAGTGGTAAAAGATTTCTTCTTGACTGTGTGAATACTGAGTGGGAAGCAGAGGGGTGGAGTCTGGCATGGAGGAGATCCCAGTTAAGGTTGCAGTCCGAGTCAGACCTCTGCTTTCCAAAGAAATACTTCATAACCACCAAGTGTGTGTCAGATTAATCCCAAATGCCAAACAGGTCATCATTGGAAAGGACCATGTCTTCACTTTTGATTTTGTATTTGGCAAAAACTCAACCCAAGAAGAAGTTTATGCTGTTTGCATTAAGCCTCTTCTAGTGTCTTTGACTGAAGGATACAATGCTACAGTGTTTGCATATGGACAGACTGGTTCTGGGAAGACTTACACCATTGGCGGTGACCACATTGGTAGGTTATATAATGGTTTTTGGTTTGGGGGGTTTTTTAATTGGTAAAGAGTGTACTTATGCAAGTTAAATATTTATTACATAGCAGATGATGCTGCAGAATTTTAAGGACCAAGGAAAAAACCTGTAGTAAAAAAATAAAGCTTCCAAAATTTGTGTGATAATTAAAGTTCTAAAAACTTCTCCATAAATTAGATTATACCAAAAATATCTAAGAAGAAAACCAATTTATTAAGTGTTCTTTCACATTCCACATTTTAACACGCAACTTAAATTAGAACTTTTTTCTGAAATGCAGTGTCTTTGAAGATTTTTGCTATGTTTATCTTACCTTGAAAATGTCTGCATTAGACACTAGATTGCTTGCTCACTCTGTGTTGGTTTGTTTGGGGTTTTTTGAGAGAAATTTCTGTGTCATCAAAGAAATCTATGATTTAATTCTTTCAAGTGGATATAAATAGAGTATTATAAAGATCTTGGTAGAGTCTTCCTTTCATTTAGAATCACAGGATCACAGATTTGTTTATGTTGGAAAAGAATCCTAAGATCATAAAGTCCAACTTGAGTTAACTCAGCATTTTCAGGTCCACAACAAAGCCTGTTAATTGGTTGACCACCAGTGAAGAAATTTTTCCTAATATCCAATCTAAGCCTCTCCAGGTGCAACCTAAAGTCATTTCCTCTTGTCCTGTCACTTTTTAGCTGGGAGAGGAGACCAACCCCCCCACCTGGCTGCACCCTCCTGTCAGGCAGTTGTAGAGAGCAGTAAGGTCTCTCCTGAGCCTCCTTTTCTCCAGGCTAAACACCCCCAGCTCCCTCAGCCTTCTCACAGGACGTGTGCTCCAGACCATACCTCATTTCTGTTGCCCTTCTCTGGACATGCCCCAGCCCCTCAATGTCCTTCTTACAGTGACAGGCCCAGAACTGAACACAGCATTTGAGGTGTGGCCTCACCAGTGCTGAGTACAGGGGAACAATCCCTGCCCTGGTCCTGCTGGCCACACTATTGCTGATACAGGCCAGGATGCCATTGACCTTCTTGGCCACCTGGGCACATGCTGGCTCATGTTCAGCTGCTGTCAATCAGCACCCCCAGGTCCTTTCTAGCTGAGCAGCTTTCCAGCTACTCTGCCGCCACCCAGCCTGTAGTGCTTAAGGGGACTGTTGTGACTCTAGGGCAGGACCTCGCACTTAGCTTTGTTGACCCTCATACCATTGGCCTCTTCTCCTTATTGTTGTAGCTTCACTTCTATTTCCTTCACTAGTAGTTGTTTAATGTTCCTGTAAGTAGCATTGCTAGCTAAATTGTTTGGTAGTGGATGTCATACTCTAAGGCTGATCATAGCTCTGCAATTACAACTTTTTAGTTTAATAAATATATTTACTAAATTAATAGTTAGATGTAAACAACCCTTTAGTTTTTTGGTAAAAAAGATTCCTGGTATCGTCTCATAGGCAAACAGCTTTCGTAGTCTTGGATAAAGAGCACAGATTATTAATGGGAGCATTGTCCTGCCCTGAATATTTTTTTTAAAAGTAGAGTTTGGCACTAGTGTTCCATGTCTACTTTGAAAAAATAGGAAATTACTGTTAATGTTGGTCATAAATCTTGTCTCACCAAGTTACTGATGATTTTGCTGTATGTAAGTAGAATTTCTATTTTCTCAAATCCTTGAGATATCATTGCTAACCATAATGAGTAGGGATAAAGAAGAAATCTGTACTCTGAGGAGTACAGTTTTAAAGCAGACTCCATATTTTTCATAACTTTCACGACTATAACATTATGTAATTTAGAACTTAAATTTGAATCCTGGTACTGGATGCAAACAAAAATTCTAACACACACACAAAAAATTCCTTGTGAACAATGAGCTCTCCAAATTCCTTAGTGTGTTGCGTACCAAATATCACAGACTTCTCTGAATTTTCAGTCTTTGTAATTTATGTGACAGAATGACTGCAAGTCTCTGTGACATTTGTGCTTGTATTTTAGCATCAGTTTCAGTGGATGAAAGGGGCATAATCCCACGGGCTATTCAGGAATTATTTCAGCATATTTCTGAACACCATAATATTAATTTCCATGTGAAGGTATCCTATATAGAGGTTTACAAGGAAGAACTTCGAGATTTGTTGGATTTGGAGACCTCTGTAAAAGAACTACATATCCGAGAAGATGAGAAAGGAAATACAGGTAGGATTTCGGCGCTAAACATTGGTGGTTTGGGTTTCAGTTTGTGTCCAAATTAGTCTTGTTTTCTCTTGAAAGTGCTTACTCATTACCAATGAATAAAAGGAAAAAAAAGTTGAAGTTTCAGAATATAAACCCAGTTGAGCTGTTTGGAAGCAGTTTGGGGTTTAGATGCCTGTGCGCAATATAGATGTTCTATTATGTGGATGGAAATGGCAACAAATGGTAAATACACAATTATTGTTTCTGCAAATACTGTCTAGAAACAAAATAGTATGTGATTATTCTCTTGAATACATATTTTAAGATTAAACCATTGCTTCTCCCTTCAAAATTACAATTGTTAAGTCAATAATATTGTAAATATCTGCTCTCCTTTTACAATGAAATGAGTGGAAAAGACGACTTCGTTAAGAGGAGGGGGAGTAGATACTTTTGGAGGCTTCTAGATTAACACTTGCCCTATAGATTTCCTGTTCACTTCATGAAAATGCTAGAAGAATCCACATCAAAGATATTTTATTCTGAAAGTATATAATCTGTTTTAGGTTTGGCTTTTTTTTTTTCTTTATATTCTAGTTGTTGTGTTTACTCTAGTTTTATTATACGGTTGTGTTGAGCTGTCATGGGTTTTTTATCTGTAGCTGGAGAAGGCACTAGTTTAGCACAAGTCTTACAGACAATATCATTGTTTCAAAAGGATCCCACAATATATTTTAAATTATTTATTTTCTTTAATACAGTTAGAGTCAGATTCAGTAAATTGTGCTAGGATGTTTTCCATCTTTCGTTAAAAGAAAAAGATGATAAAAAATATGATTAGTTGAAGTAGTTGGTAGAAGTACACGTACACTTTATTAGTTTACTAACAGATACCTGCCCCAAAGGCCCAGCTATCTGCACTATTCAGAATAGAAATTCTGCTCTTAGTACAGACTTGGAATCATTTTTACTAAAGCTTCATGGTTTTTAGTCTTTTTTTTTAACTGGCAAAATATCCTTAGAGCTTTTCACATATTGTATCTTCTATTTCTATAGCTATATGCTATGACCTCATAATAATTCAGGCTTGTATGTTTCTCTAATGCATGTTTATAGTTATTGCTGTAAACTTTTGCTGAAGAGTTTAGAATTAATTAAATTATTCTTACTTTCACTTGGTTTGGTATTTGAAGTGATTGTCGGTGCTAAGGAATTCCAAGTAGAATGTGCAGATGAAGTGATAAGCCTGCTGGAAAGTGGCAATGCAGCTCGTCACAGAGGCACAACACAGATGAATGAGCACTCTAGTCGATCTCATGCCATTTTTACCATCAGTATTTGTCAGAAGCAGTCTACAGAGTATCAGAATAATACTGATGCTGCACAGGATTCTATCGCTTCAAAGTTTCATTTTGTGGATTTGGCAGGATCAGAGAGGGTAGCAAAGACTGGAAATACTGGTGAACGCTTCAAAGAATCAGTTCAGATCAATAGTGGTCTTTTGGCCTTGGGAAATGTCATCAGTGCCCTTGGAGACCCAAAAAGAAAAAGTGTACATATTCCATACAGGGATGCTAAAATCACTCGTATTCTGAAAGACTCCCTTGGAGGAAATGCCAAGACTGTTATGATAACATGTATAAGTCCATCCTCACTGGACTTTGATGAATCTTTAAATTCCCTCAAATATGCCAACAGAGCAAAAAACATTAGAAATAAACCAGTAGTTAATTACAACCCAGAAAAAGACCGCATTGATGAAATGGAACTTGAAATCAGATTGCTTCGGGAAGCTTTGCAGAACCAGCAGGTCAGTAATCAGCATTTACATGACTTAAATGAAGAAAAGGCCCGTATTGGTTCACTTGAGGAGCAGCTCACCCGCCTTCAGGTTCAATATTTCAGTTACAGAAATTGTGTAGATGAAGCTTTCCCCTTTCTGGTTGATTTGAACAATGATGTTAGCTTAAGAAGAAGTCAGCGGGACAGGTTGCAGAGCTGGATCACTATGGTACAGAACATAAGGAAGGAAGCTCTCACCATCCAGGAAACGGATGCAGGGACTGAGACCAGCCCAGACCCACATCACATCACAATTCTTCAGCTGAAGAGGGAACTGAAGAAATGTCAGGTATTTAATTATAAGCTGTTTATTTAAATGACTAAGTGAAAAAGCAATCTGCCAAAATCTAAACTCCATTTTGAAAGATGAATAAAACTGTCACCTGTACTTAATTTGACAAGTAATTTACAATTTTGTATGATTTTGTTTGGCTAATCTCTGGGACATGGGTTTATTTTAATGGATGTTTGAATACACAATCAGTGACAACAGAGATAAGTGAAGTAATGTCATATTTCCTCTAGTCAGTTTCAAGATGACTCTTGAGGCTGAGCTGTTTTATCTGTTAGGTTTTTGGTTTTAGCTATGCTAGTGTGCTAGCTCTGGATGGGATGGAGTTAGTTTCTGTATAGGATCTCTGAGGGTGCTGTGTTTTAGATTTGTGACCAATACAATGATAATAACACAGTAATGCTTTTGCTCTTGCTGAACCGTGTTTTGTACAGTGAAAGGCCTTCTCTTTTGCTGCCTCTGCCTTGCAGTAAATAGATTGGAGGGTGCATGAATAGTGGGAGACACAAACACTCAACAAAGCAGATGACCTGAACTAATCAAAGATTTCATACCATATAACTTGATGCTCATCAATAAAAAGGGACCGGAGGAGGTTTAGGGAGATTAGTTGTATTTTGCCCAGAACGGGTTGAGCATTAGTCAGCCTTGGGAGGTGGTGGGCGATAGCCTTTCCTTCATCTGTTTTGTTTTGTTTTCTTTCTCTCTTCCACTTTATCATCGCTTACTAATCAGTTTCTATCTTGACCCACAAATTTTCTTGCTTTCACTTTCCCTTTGCTCTTCCTCTGTTCTCCTAGGAGGTGGGGGTAGGGGGAAGTGAAAGGACAGCTCTGTGTGCTTAGCAACCTACTGGGGTAACCCACCACAGTCTATTTGGAACCCAACCTGCGGCTCAAGGCCTTCAAGATAATAACAGATTTGATTAGTGTGTGCTAGACTAAACTTGTAGCTATTAATGCCTGTTTAGTTAAGTTGATGAATGACTGTTGCAGGTCATGAAGCTGCATATTTGCTTTGGCTACTGATTTGTGTGTGTCCTTGAATATTCAGCTGTCTAATTCCTTTCTAGCTGTACAATAACCTCCAAGAACCATTAATGACCATTTTGAGATAGTCATTAAAATGCATTTTTGCTGGTTTTTTTGCTGTTTATCACTTTATTTTCCTTTGCTTGGGAGAGCTATGACTAAACCACTGGCTATCAGCCTAATCTGGTACTTGGGTCTTACATTGTGGATGTCCCCATACTCCAAGAATCACCTCATGGATAAAACCAGCAACTGTACTTTTCCCCTCTTCTTCTCTGAGACATTTTGTGCAGAGAGGGGAAAAAGTGGTGCCTATCCTGTCCTCTCCTCCAGGACAGTTTTTTTGTAGCCTTGATGTAGTGGCTTCAGAGTTCCTCCAGTATCCTTATGTAATCAGACTGTTCATACTGATGTGTTGTGATCCCGACTTTGATTATTGTTTATAAGGTTAAACAGCTCTTTGGGGGTTGCCACACAGGAACATGCTCTTAGGTGATTGATTCCTGGGGTGTCAGTATGTATGGGAGGAGTTGGGCAGGAGCACAGGGCTGTTGCTGCCTCTGACAGCTTGTGATTTCATGCCTGAACAGGCATCAAACAAATACATCACTTGAAGGAGCGAAGGTGAAACACAGTGATCCACAGATAGCTGTGTTGGATCTGCCCCATGCCTATCAAGTCGGTGTCCACTGCCCTTAGAAATACAAGAGGTTCTGGTCTAAAAGCCCACAAACAAGCTTGTGGTGGTGTGAGACTAAGAAGATCTCTTGGTCTGAGGCCACACAGACGCTAAACCAGAGACTGAACCTTCAACTGTAATAGTTGATCTTGTAGTAAAGAAGAAACAGTGGAAGCAGAGATCAAGTTAATAAGAGAAGAAGCAGCTCCTGCTCAGAAGAGGAGAGAGGAAGAACAGGCAGCCTGTTCTGGACCAGGATAGGAAAGGAAAGAGACAGAAATCATAAGAGGTGGAAGCTACCCGGTCCCTATCCATGACCTAGCTGCAAGATAATGTATAAAGATTTTGCCTGACAAGATGACCTAATTGCTACCTGGTTGCTCCAGAGCTGGAATAGTGGGGCTAACAGTCTGGAACTAGAAGGTAGGGAAACACATCAGCTGGGATTCTTTGCTAGGGTTTGTGGGATTGACAGAGGGATTGGAAGAGGGTCGGCCACTTCCAAACTCCAGAGGTAACTCCTATTGAGCATGAAGACAAAGTACTCTCTTAAGGAAGATATTGTCTGTCACCTAGTAAGGCATGTGGACTGTCACAGAGGAACATATTTAATGTTTGAGGGAATTAGAGGTGGCGGAGGTGGTCTGCAGTGACATGGGCAATAATCAGGCCTCGAGACAATAATCAGGCCTTGAAAGACGCAAACAATATACAGTGCACATGAGCTGAGTGGCAGAAGTCTGTACAGAACATATGGTCATTGTATGACAGCAACCCTGTAAGGCTGAATTAGGCTGACTCTGTGGCACCAACTTTGTACAGACCAGTTTGCCAGCCCTAGTGATTTACTCAAAAGCTCTATTCCCTCTCCTTGTTATGGGCCTGCATCTCAGCTGTGGAAAGACTGTTACACAAGGTCTAGCAACTCAAAATATAATGTGAATAATCTCTTTACCTCCTTGCTTGGCCAAGCCAGCATATTGGCTACTATGAATAGGAATTTCCTCTGCTTAAGGGAGAGGGAACCATGGGCCCATGCCACCCTGCAGTTCTATCTGCGTGACTGTGAAAAGGATATGAGAAGTTGGGCGGTGCACCTATTTTGGTCCTGGAACTCTGTACGTGAATAGGGGAAAAAGCAGTGGTTAAAAAGGGTCTTTGAGGAAGATTACTGTTCCAGTTGCTGTCAACCAATTCCTGAGATGCAGTAGACCCTTCCTCTTTCTGATACTGGTTCAATGGACTTATGTCCCTGTGGATTTGAACCCCATGCTTGTACCAGGTGTTACATCTCCTCTAATCACAGAGGAGCAAAGAGAACTCTCTGTGAATAAAATGGAAAGAGCTCTGAGGTTCTATTATTCCCCAAAACGAGATTAAAACCAACTGAGGTTATATGTCGATACCAAAAAATTGATATATTTTATTTAACAGTAAAAGAGGCAAAGAGAAAGAAAAGAAAAATAAAAAGAAGAAAATAAAAGAAAAAGAATAAAAAAGAAAAGAAGAGAAAAGAAGAGAAGAGAAAAGAAAAAAGGAAAGGAAAGGAAAAAGAAAA